>NW_020175261.1:725503-738478 GCF_003031525.2 Neophocaena asiaeorientalis asiaeorientalis
TAAAAGAACAGGAACTTACAAATACTACACAAGGCTATCGAGGTAAATACAAAAGAAAAGGCATTTTTGATACTCTCAAAGAGATACCAATTGTCCCTATAAGTCTGAGGTTCTTAAATGGTGTAAAGTGTCATTTAATTCATTCTGGGCCTTGCTATCCCGACACCTTAGTCCTAGACCTCCTGCTTCTCCTCTCCTGTCCTGTCCTGATCTAAAAATCACCAGGGTCTATGACTTCCAGCAGGACAGTGGAAGGCAATCTCTGAGACGTATTGATTTCTCAATAGTCTCACACACACACACACACACACACACACACACACACACACACACACAGGAAAAACAAGATTGTGTATGATTCTGGGTATGCCCAACTATCAGGGGGTTCTCCTAACTATCCAATTTCAGATGTAATGGTGTTTCCCCTTTACCTATCCTAAACTACATGACTCAGGTGATCTTTAAGTCTTTTAACCAGTGGTCAGGTGAAGTGTACAAGGGCAAGGGTTTAGATCTACCACTGGATCATCAGTACCCAGTATAATACTCTACTTGGAACCTCACAGGTACTCATCATATGTTGAATGATTGAATAAATGAAATGGGTTTTTTCAATGCAATGTTTTTTTAATGGCCTATATATGATATATTGAAAATTTATTAAATTTACATGAAATTTCCATAAAATATGCATTCCTATTAGAGGCAACTACAGTTTTAGCATAATTTAAACTTTGACATTACAATATTTGTTATGACATAAACACAATGTTCCTGAAAATTCTGTTGGTTTTTAAATAATTTCATGTATAACATGAAGTTGTGAATTAAGAATACATAATGTTTCTTGAGGGTTTTTCTTTTTAATTTATGTTTCTGCTTAACTTAAAAGTTATCGAGGTGAAAGAGATTATTGGAACATTAATGGAAATGCTACACTTCACATTATTTAAATAACATTTTATAAATTATAAATAAGTAATATAGGTTAGAATACATTCTACATGGATGATTAAAATGCTGGAACAAGTTTAAGTAGAACATAAGGAAAAGAATTTAAACTCCCCATATGTCACTTACTAATAACATTAAATTGCCAGAAATATCAGATATTTGTCTAAGAGGCACAAATGAAATAATAAGATATTTAGTATGTTATAAAAAACCTATTTGTAGATTATATAAATTCCTTCATTTTCATTCTTGTCTTTTTTTGTCATTTTATGATTTTCAAAAGCAAAACAATGGAATATAAATGTAATTCAAATTAGTAAGATTTGCTTTTATTAACATCTCTAAATCCTAGATTGGGAAAAAGTTAAAACAACAGATATAAATTAAATTTTTTAAATCCACATAATTACTTTTCCAAATTAGTATGTATAATAGACTATAAAGACAATTAAACATAGACAATATACTCCCATGTAAATTAAAAATACGCCTTATATCTGGAATATTCCATTCCACTTTAGTTAAAACATTACAAATAAGGCATAACAAAGTCTAAAAATGACTTAGAGGTCACAAAAAAATGATAAAACAAAAAAGAACTTCTAAAATGTACGAATATGAACTATGAGGATCAAATTGATTATAAAAACACAAAATATAATCTGATGTTAAAGAGAGGTAAATATAAAGACATAAATCAATGTCACTTGTAGAAATAAATAGCCTTACAAAATAGCTGTATATACTTAAATACGTTAAATTATATAAGCAGTAATATTTTCCTTATTAAGTATAGAGAGTTTGATGAGATTAACTGTCATATTTATATAGAAGTATAATTAAGATCGTGAATTATAAACTTCTGAGATAATTAAGATTCAAGATGATGTCAAACAAGTATATTAAGTACATAAATATATTATAAATTAAAATGCTAGTACAGAGAAAGTGGCAGAGCAGACACACGCTAACAAAAATAAGCATTTAATTGGCGTATTTCTGATATTCTTACCTTTAAAATCTGAAAAACTGATTGTTTAAACAGTAGGTATAGAAATGTGTAAATCAACGCATTTAATCAGAGAAATGTTGATGCCCCAAAGATTGACTGTGTAGGTATATATATTCTATGTATATACATGTATATATACCATACATACATACACACACACACAAGCGGTCAAAATGTAAATATATCTTTGTATCTTATATATTATTTTTCTTCTATATCAGTGTATTTTTAAAATACACAACTTGATAAAACTACAGTTTCTATGTGTAGTTTTCAAATTATAAAAACCTATACCCCAAAGGTAGTTTTATACCTATAATGCAAAGCCACTGTTCTTTATGATTCAAAGAGGGAAAAAATTTTAATGAGTATAAAACAGTCCTACTGTGGAGTTTTTTTTTTTTTTGGACATTCAGCATACTAGGATTTAATCATCTGTCATCACAGTGAACAGTTTAAGCAGTGACCCCATGAATTAATATACTGTGTATCCACATCTTGGATTCCCACTGGTGCTATTTTTTTACTATGCTATCAACTAGAAATAAGAAGTATATGGTAAGAAGCTGGGCTCAAAAATATTATCCTAGTAAATTATCAAAATAACAAATATGTTTGGCTAAAAAGGTTTTTCCATTTCTTCCCTAACTTCAAAGGGATTTCATAGGTAATTAATAATTTTGCTTATATAATGACTCTTCCACCAATAGGAAAGTACCTTGTAAAGTTTTGTTTGAAGGTTCCTCAACTAACAAGGAGTTTACAGTTTGCTTAAATTACCCTAAATGATTCAGAAGAAGCCTGTAGCTGCCATTTTTATCTTTTGCCAGAGGTTAAAATCTGAATCAGCAGCAGGATAATAGTTTTTGAAGATTTCCAGGCAAGTACTTATGTAGAGCACAAATGCAACCAAAAAAACTGTTTCTAATCCAGTTGCTCTTATTGATATATTAAAATTCATAATTTGATACCCTTGCAGAATAGTATGGGAGAGCTTACCCTTTCCTGTATGACCCCAAATCAAAGTGAAACTAGACCATTATTGTGTAAAAACAACAAAAGTTTTTAGTTTTATTAAGTAATCTGAATCCCTAATTAGGCATTAACTCCTTTTCTTGTGTTCTTGTCTTTTTTATTTTGAATGTTAAGTTAGAAAAATACTTTAAACTGTACATTTAAAAATACTTTAAACTTTAATATATACAATGATGCCATTAACAAGTTTACTTAATTGTTCATTTTAGGTTTTTAGCTCAATTAATATTCAGTAAGTGTAGACACTGATAATTCATTAAAAAAAGCAAGGGTTCCATTTTTCCTGAAACTGCTAACTTTATACAAAATTGAAAATTCTAATGAAATGTAATCTTAAATGAAATAAGAAAAAGGTATCTCTCAGAAGCTAATTAAACAATTTAATTTTAAAAGTTTATGAGGTAATGTCACAAATTACATCCCATTTATTCTTCCCTAACCTTTACTTTTTAGAAACTACAGAAGGAGGGAAGGGGGAGGGGAAGACAATAAAAAGTGGCTTAAATCCAGTGCAGCAGAAAAATTCCTTATAGCCTCACTTTTCTTTTTTAAGAATACAAAACAAAGACACTATTCACTGCTCCCGTAGTGGGGATGCTTACTATGCATATCTTTATCACAACTAAGCCAGAGCCCAATAGATAGGAGGCGCCATAATTTTCACAACAAAATAAAATAAAGCTTACCTTTGTATGTGGTTCCTGTCTCTTATCAGGCAAAAACTGGAAATCTGGGGAATCATCTCCATAACTTTCTTGGTTGGCTCAGAAATATTGCTTTTAAAATCTGATTGGGTCTCTTTTTGCTGCAATAGCTCCTGTTTGGCATATTCTTTGAGCCTTTTGTAAAGAGTGCGTAGGCCCTGCGCTGTTCGAGGAGGGCGGTCTACTCCACTTGCATTATAGTTAACTGCTATGATATCCCAACATCTATTCTTTTCCACTATTACTGAATGTTTGTTAGTGTGTTCTTCCAGAATTTTAACATATGGCTTCACAAGCTTTAACAAATCAAGCTTTTCAGATAAGGTAAAATTGGAAGATCTAGCTTTTCCTACCATTGTTCTTTTCAAATTAAGTAGGCAGTTTCTGAAACCACCATGCAGCCTTCAGCTCTGCTCAGCTCTTTTCACAAACAGAAAAAGATCAGGCTTAACTAGGCTAGCCTCATTTAGGCCCACGCCTACAGGGGAGGGTTTATTAAAATTCCTCCAGCTTAAGCTGACGCAGGTTCAGGAAATCTGCTTAAGCCAAGCCTGACCTACATAAAGCTTCTCACTGAAGAAGACAGGAAGGCACAAGCAAAACACACTTGTGTATAAAGAGAACAGCTCGAGGTAGGATTTAATACACAAAGGTCTAGAGATAAGCATGGAACACAGCTAAAAATTAGCTAATTTAGGGAGAATATCGAATTCCGACACGTTTGCCTAGCTGATAGACTGAAAATGCACTGCAGTATCACTTTAATAAAAACAAAAGAGGAACTGTTTTGTACTATTTGTTTACAAATCCAGTAGACAGAAAAATGAAAAACTAAAGATATGAGTGGTGAATGTAGTGATTCCTAACAGAGCCCCTAATCACTGTTTCTGAGCTGCTGTTCTCTCTTACAAAATCTGCATAATGCTGGACCTGCTGTCAATCAGGAATTGCATATCCTCTAGCTAGTTAGGTTACACCCAGCTCAGACTCCACGGTAAAGCTAAGCTTCTCCTTCATTTTACAGTCTACAGTAAACACCGTGTTTTTTTTTTTTTTCAGTTACTTAAGAAGAAATTTTTGTTGAACACTAAATCTAAAAAGCAGATAAAAATTGTGTTTTTAAAGCAACGCATTATGCTAGCCTGCTTTAGCATGTGTAAAAAACACCATTCACAGTAAGAACAGCATAATAACACCTTAAGACTGCACACAACAAAATCGCATTTGCTATTATTATAGAGTACGATCTTTATTTAGCCATTTTCACACAATTTGGACTATGAAAGGAAACAGCTAGTCTAGTCATTTGCAAGGCCACCAATTTGTGTGTTTAGGATATATTTTCTAATCTCTGTCTGAAACATGATAAATAACAATGTAAACAAATAAGCCTATTTTCTCCTGATATACATGTTTCTCCAGATAGGAAAATGAACTAGAACATACTTGAACACAGTTCCATTCAATCAATTACTGAACACCTGTAAAAATGTTCCCAAGCACTGAGAAAGGCCCAAAGAAAACAAAGGTAAATCTAGATACAGCCCCTATCCAGAGAACTATAGCTCTACAGAAATGCCATCAATTTTCAATTACTTTGTTTTTCATTCTTTCAATAGAAGAGAATTAAATTAAATTTGTTAAGTTCTCACTTTGAACCAGACAATGTGCTAGAATGTGTTATTTGTCAGGAAATGTGTTATTTGTCAGGAAAAAAGTGAAAGATTGCTGGGTACACTATAGGATGCTAGGTGTTTTCTGGCATACTCTACTGGGTAATCTGATTTTTAGTAGTCCTAGCCTTTCACCGTCTTTGAGCAGTTTTATTGCTGAGTAAAATTGTAGAAAATAGTAATGCAAATGATTCTTGCCCCTAGAGATGCAAACTGAAAATTGACCTGCTCCAACAACCTGACCACAGTTACTCAAAGGAAAGCAAGAACACAGGATATATACTGTCTTTAAACAATATTATTATTTTTGGAAGAAATACAGGCATTGTGTTAAGAAATGATGTGCTAATGGAAATGTGAAAAAACGTTCAATCTCACTATCAAGGAAATGTATACCAAAAATGATTTTCATCCATAAGACATCCATAAGGATGTGAAAAAACGTTCAATCTCACCATAAAGGAAATGTATACCAAAAACGATTTTCATCCATAAGACATCCATGAGGAAATGTGAAAAAACGTTCAATCTCACTATCAAGGAAATGTATACGAAAAATTATTTTCATCCATAAGACTGGCAAAATTCTTAAAGAATGAAAATGTCAGGAGTGGATGAGGGTGCAGGGCAGAGTACTCTTCTGTACCGTTCATGAGAGTGTAAAATGGCATTTGTGATGGCAATCTCAGAGTACGTATTAATAGTTTACATGTGTAAAAACTTCTAAAATTGCAGTAATTTTACTTCTCAGAATCTACCTTGAAAAATACTCAAACACACAAGGAGCAGCAGAGCCTTCTTAGGTGCCTAGTATTGGAAGCAATCTAAGAGCACATCAGTTGGGGACAAGTTAAAGTCACTAAAGTATATCCATACTATGGTCTACTCTGGGCAGCACTAAAATGCAAAAGGTAGATTTCTGTGTATTGACACAGAACAAGCTCCAAAATTTATGGTAAGTGAAAAAAGCAAGTAAAACAAAAATACATACAATATAATCCAATTATGCTTACCCGAAACACCCAAAGCTAAATATTTCTGTAGGTACAGAAAATATATGTGTAGGTATAGAATGCAGGTCCATACATAGGTATGAAAATGTACTCCAGGAAGGTCTGGAACTCTTTCTGCCTAATTACAGGAGCCATGAGTTGCAGGTAGCTATGGAGCATTTTTTTTTTTCTTTTTTTGGCCCCACTGGACCACCAGGGAAGTCCAGCTATTAAGCATTTTAAATGTGGTTAATGGGACTGAACTTTTTACTTTATTGAATTTTAATTAAACAAAATTTTTTACCTGAGGCAGCATATTTTTCCATTAAACACAACTTTATTGGTAGGATTACATTTTACTTAACCCTTTTGTCACAAATGATACTATTGTTTCTAGTATTACGGACAAGAACTCCCTCCTGGACCAAACGTTAGTCAGGCTCCTCTGAGCCTTCTTCTCAACTAGGACTTTAGCAAGGATCCTGCTAAACCAGTTTATAGAGAATCCCCCTACCCTTGATACCTAACCAAATTCTTCATACTCCCACCCTTAATACCTAACCAAGTTCCTCTCAGTAATTTTCCACCCACTGACCCCCTTACCCTGCCTATTGGCTGTAAATCCCTGTTGTAGTAGCAGTTGAGTTCAGTCTCTCTCCCCTGTTGCAACAGTCTTTTTTTAAAAAAAAAAAAATTATTTATTTATTTATTTTGGCTGCATTGGGTCTTTGCTGATGCACATGGGCTTTTTTTAGTTGCAGTGAGCAGGGGCTACTCTTCGCTGTGGTGCGTGGGCTTCTCAATGCGGTGGCTTCTCTTGTTGCGGAGCACGGGCTCTAGGCACGCAGGCTTCAGTATTTGTGGCATGCAGGCTCAGTAGCTGTAGCTCGCAGGCTCTAGAGCACAGGCTCAGGAGTTGTGGGGCACAAGCTTAGTTGCTCCACAACATGTGGGATCTTCCTGGAGCAGCGATCGAACCCATGTACCCTGCACTGGCAGGCGGATTCTTTTTATTTATTTAATTTATTTATTTTGGGCTGCACTGGGTCTTCGTTGCGGTGCATGGGCATCTCATTGCAGCGGTTTCTCTTGTTGCAGAGCGCAGGCTCTAGGCGCATGGGCTTCAGTAGTAGTTGCAGCACATGGGCTCAGTAGTTGCAGCACACGGGCCCTAGAGCACACGCGCTTCAGTAGTTGTGGCTCACGGGCTCTAGAGTGTAGGCTCAGTAGTTGTGGCACATGGGCTTAGTTGCTCCACGGCATGTGGGATCTTCCCAGACCAGGGCTCAAACCCGTGTCCCCTGCATTGGCAGGCGGATTCTCAACCACTGTGCCACCAGGGAAGTCCACAGTAGTCTTGAGTAAAGTCTTCTTGCCTGTTTAACTTGTCCGGTAGAATTTTTCTTGACATTACACATAATCACATCAGCAGTGTAGTCAATTGTAAATTGATTCTGGTTTTTTTTTGAAAGAATTAATTAATTAATTATTTAATTCATTATTCAAATATTTTGTCTAATAAGTACATAATACATACAAGAAGAATGTTTATTGTTAACTTCTGAAATCTATTTTACAAAGCACTTGAATAAGCTTTAGTTATCTGGAAAATTTACTTTTGTGGAAACCTCATTTCATGAAAATGCTAGGTACATTGTGTTAGTGTATATAAATTCTGCTTGAATGAATTTTTTCTATGCACTGATATAACATTTAATGGATTTGTTTGAATATTTTATGCAGACAGCATAAATTATAGTGATACCCTGTATAAACTGTAATTGATTATTAATCTGAATTACTTATTCTGTCTTAATTATAATTAAATTATTTTTCTAGCTAAAAAAATAATGGGCAAACTTTTTAATATAAAAAAGTATACTACTGATGCAGAATCAATGCAGATGCAGAAGCTAGTACTCTTACTGGAATAATAAAGAAAAAAATGAGAGACCGAACTAAAGCATATTACATATTTCATACTGAATACCAAATGCAATTTGCTAAAGCAGAACAACAGGAATAAGCTGTTTAATGCATTTTAAAAGGTTAAAGAAAATAAACTAGACAACGTTAAGAGACACTGTCAACAGACATATAGTAAATCTGACAAGCAGTTTCCTCTCAACAAACAAGAACTGATGAAGTTTAGGCACCTCAAATCAGAATTAAATATCCAGAAATATTTTTAAATAATATGTAACAACGTCTGACCTTGTAACTTTGGCCAGCTATAAAATGGTTTGGTTTCTTGCACACACAAAAAAAGAAAACCATTTTTAGTAAAGAGATGGTAAAAAAACATATATACGATTTCAGTTATGGAAATTTTGTCAGAAAATTATGGGGAAAAGATTTTAAACACGAAAGATCTTCAATTAAGCAGCCAATAACTGCCTGTAGAATACAAGACCTAACATATCAAACATCAATTGATTCAATATTTTTTAAATTGCAAGTACTTCTCTTTAGATTTAAATGAGTTATACAATAAAAGTTATACAATAAAAGAGATATTGCCCTATTAACACATGGGTCACATTTTATCTCAAAGGACTTCAAAATTTACAAAGAAATGTTATCAATTCATGACCAAATAGATAAATGAACTCATAACACAGATATTTTTTAATCTATATCTGTCAAAGAATTTTAGCTAGACATGGAAAAATAATAGTTCTACTGCAATAGATGATGCTCTGTTAGGTTAAGTTTAAAAATCTGGATTTATTGAAATTTTAAAACAAGAAATTAATATTTCATTTATTACTCTGTTCCACACACATTATGAAAATATTGTGCTCAACTTTCTAGAGCATACTCTGAAAAGTGTCAAGAATAGGGGCTTCCTTGGTGGCGCAGTGGTTGAGAATCTGCCTGCCGATGCAGGGGACACAGGTTCGAGCCCTGGTCTAGGAAGATCCCGCATGCCACGGGGCAACTAGGCCCGTGAGTCACAACTACTGAGCCTGCACATGCTCCGCAACAAGAAAGGCCGCAACAGTGAGAGGCCCGCACACGGCAATGAAGAGTGGCCCCCGCTTGCTGCAACTAGAGAAAGCCCTCGCACAGAAACGAAGACCCAACACAGACAAAAAAATTAATTAATTAAAAAAAAAATGTCAAGAATATAGTTGTTAAAACCATTTGGAATACATATGCAAATACCAGTTTATGGAACTGGTTAAAAAAGAAAAAAATAGGGCTTCCCTGGTGGCGCAGTGGTTGGGAGTCCGCCTGCCGGTGCAGGGGACGCGGGTTCGTGCCCCGGTCCAGGAGGATCCCGCGTGCTGTGGAGCGGCTGGGCCCGTGAGCCGTGGCCGCTGGGCCTGCACCCCGCAACGGGAGAGGCCGCGGTGGTGAGGGGCCCGCGTACCGCAAAAAAAAAAAAAAAAGGACACTAATGATTTTTTTTGTTCTTTGCCAGTGCTCATTGGTTGAGTCACGGAGAGTTTTTTTTTTGTGTGTGGTACGCAGGGCTCTCCCTCCTGTGGCCTCTCCCGTTGCGGAGCACAGGAGCTCACGGGCCCAGCCGCTCCGCGGCATGCAGGATCCCCCCAGACCGGGGCACGAACCCGTGTCCCCTGCATCGGCAGGCGGACTCTCAACCACTGCGCCACCAGGGAAGCCCAGTCACAGAGAGTTTTATAAATTATTGTACTGTCTATAAAATTTATAATTATTATTGTTTATAATTATTGTACTGTTAACTCCAACTCAAGATTTTGTTTAAAACAAAAAGAATACTTGCTAAACATTCAATAATCAAAGACAAAAAAATGGCAATGTGATTTACGTTTTCTCATCAATATCACACTGTATATGAGTGAGCTAAATTTGAAAATCCAAGGAAAAGAAAGGCATATTTGTGACCTGGTTAGATAGGTAGAAGAATATATGTTTAATGTAAAAATTTCCATAAACGTACAACTCAGTAACTAACCATATATATCCCTCTAACATGAATCGACAGAAAATTTTAATTATAATTAAGTTTTATGTAAATTGCATGAAAAAACTACAAGAAGAATTTGAAAAACACTGTTGATACTGACAAATTTAGAGCTGCTTTTAAATTTATACATTGCTCTTTTGAATTCAATGTTAATAATACTGAGTTGACACAAGAATTAGTAAATTTGCTTAACTTGGACTTTTTTTTTTTTTTTTGAAACTGACATGCTTTTGTTTCCAAGTCATATCAATTCTTCTAAAAAAGATGAACTAGTTTTGTTGATGTAGATACAAATATAAACAGAAACTTTTTTAAAACTCAATTCAGCTAATGGACAACTTTTATGTATGTTTAGAACTTATTTATTTCATAAATATTATGAAATCTAAATACTAATCAAGAATTCAAAATAAAAATACAGCATCCAAATTGAGATATGCCGTAAATGTATAATATACATCAGCTTTCAAAGACTTAATATGAATAATAATAATTAATAACTTTTAATCACATGTTGAGATGATATACATATTGAGTTAATTAAAATTAATTTCACCTGTTTCTTTTTACTTTTGTAACATGGTTGCTAGAAAATTTTTTAATATTTATATATGATTTATATTATATTTCTATTGGACAGCTTTGGTATAGAAGGATAGGCACCAAACTAATGACAGCAGCTATTACTGGAAGGAGACTAAGATTGACAGGGACAGTAAAGAACCTTTAACTTAACTGTATTATTATGAAATTTATAAAAATACATTCATATTACTTAGATAATCAAAATTAAATTATAAATAATTCTTACAAACTAAGAAGATGCAACAGAAAAACAAATATAGAATACAAACAGAATTTAAAGAATAAAATATAAACATCCAATATATAAAGAGCTCAACAAGTAATCAGGGAGATGAAAAGTAAAAGACCATATTTGTTTTTACCCATTCAACGGGCAAAAGTTAAAAAGTTTAATAGCATGGGGACTTCCCTGGTGGCACAGCGGTTAAGACTCTGCCTGCTAATGCAGGGGACACAGGTTCGTGCCCTGGTCCGGGAGGATCCCACATGCCATGGAGACTAAGAAGATGCAACAGAAAAACAAATATAGAATACAAACAGAATTTAAAGAATAAAATATAAACATCCAATATATAAAGAGCTCAACAAGTAATCAGGGAGATGAAAAGTAAAAGACCATATTTGTTTTTACCCATTCAACGGGCAAAAGTTAAAAAGTTTAATAGCATGTGTTAAGGAATCTGGGGAAATAAATTCTCTCATACAGTAATGATGGCAGAGCCATTTCAGAAGGCAATTAGCAAACCATATTAAAATATAATGTAAACACATTATGATCTGACAAGTGAGAAATATTTGCATAAGTTCATAAGACCACATGTACAAGGATGTTCACCGCAGGATTGTTTTTAATAAAAATCCTAAATAAATCATGTTATATTCATACCATGGATACCCTGCGGCAATTAAAAGAATAGGTACATCTATATGTTCTAAAATGAAAACAAGTCTCCAAAGCATACTAGTGAGAACTGCAAAGTAACTCTCAGCACAGAACAACTCCATCCAAACCCCTGCACTAAGAGACTTGACCAACCCTAGGATGGCCTCTAGCAGCCTAAGGGCCCCAACCTAGCCTCCTTGTGAGCTCCATTCTGGAAAAGCTCAGAGCTATCAAAAGAATTTACTGTTTGTTCTAGCTAACACCTGACCCTAGGCCCCTGACCTCCCTTTGGTAGGGCATTTACTAAATCTCCCACAACTCAGGAGTGTCTTTCTCAAGGACCTGAAAGTCATTCCTTTGAAATGTAATTATCAGGAAGAACAGAGCCAAGGCCTCCCAGTCTTAGTGAGAAGGTAGAATCCTAACTTTGATAACTGCTAGCTAGCAGACAGAGCTGCCCTAATCTCATTTACACAGACCTACCTTTTGTAATTTTTCACTTCCCTGACTCTACTTGAGTTCCCTCTTTGACTCCCTCATCCTCCCTTCAAAAGCTGCACAAATCAGAATGGAGCTCAGGTCTTTACCCCACTGTCAGGAGTTACTGAATAAAATCTGCTTCCACTGCATTAACTAATGTCTGGCTTTGTTTATCTTTGACATTAGTGAATGAAAAAATCAAGTTGTAGGTAGAGTATCATTTATTTGAAACACACCACCCACATCAATAATACCAATTTCTGCGGGCTTTCCCTGGTGGCACAGTGGTTGAGAGTCCGCCTGCCGATGCAGGGGACACGGGTTCGTGTCCCGGTCCGGGAAGATCCCACAGGCCGCGGAGCGGCTGGGCCCGTGAGCCATGGCCGCTGAGCCTGCGCGTCCAGAGCCTGTGCTCCGCAACGGGAGAGGCCACAACAGTGAGAGGTCCGCGTATCGCAAAAAAAATAATAATAATAATAATACCAATTTCTACAGGTAAAATATATAAGAGCCTAGCTTTACCTGTAGTATTTTAGATAATTTTATGGGGAAAAACGTATTTAGGTACATTAATCTTTTTTTTTTTTTCTTTTTCTTTTTGCGGTACGCGGGCCTCTCGCTGCTGTGGCCTCTCCCGTTGCGGAGTACAGGCTCCGGACGCACAGTCTCAGCGGCCATGGCTCACGGGCCCAGCCGCTCCGC
>NW_020175261.1:739276-965052 GCF_003031525.2 Neophocaena asiaeorientalis asiaeorientalis
ATCTTCCCGGACCGGGACACGAACCCGTGTCCCCTGCATCGGCAGGCGGACTCTCAACCACTGTGCCACCAGGGAAGCCCCTAGGTACATTAATCTTAATGAATGCATTAAGTATTCTGAGGAAAATGTACTGATGTCTGCAACTTTAAAATTCATTTTTTAAAAGTAAGATAGAGACTTCCCTGGTGGTCCAGTGGGTAACACTCCGTGCTCCTAATCCAAGGGGCCCGGGTTCGATCCCTGGTCGGGGAACTGGATCCCACATGCATGCTGCAACTAAGAAGCCCGCATGCCACAACTAAAGATCCCGCATGCTACAACTAAGACCTGGTGCAGCCAAGGTAAATAATAAGTAAATATTTTTAAATAAATAAATAAATAATAAAAGTAAGATAGACTGATGGATGAATAGATATGCAATAAAGCAGATACAGTAAAATTTTAATTCTGGAATCTAGGTGGTTGGTATATGGGTAGTCAATGTAAAATGATCAACTTAATGTTTGAAAATTCTAATATGTTCAAAAAAGTATCCTTAAAAATAAAATAATAGCAGCTAATATATTTTAACTCTTTAGCTATTAAAAATGTGAGAAGTTTGAACAAAGCTAAATTTCTAAAATAGAATTTAGATAATTAGATCTATTAAATTTAATAAATAAGGAATAACTGTGGGTAGGAGTGATTTCTTTTTCTATGAACTACTTGTTAGGCAAAAAGCTCACCATGACTACTGAGATTATTTCTATATTTTAGGAGATAAAAAAAACAACACCAAGGTAAGGATATTATGCCTTATTAATCTTTGTCTTAGCCCAGGTTCTCTGGCAAATAGGGCCTGAAGCAATGACTAGAATGCTGAGGCTTTACTTGGGCGTTGTATATACAGGGCATCAAGAGTGGAAAAAAAATAAACTGAAGCAAGGAACTGTGTAAAATGGTGGCTGGGGGACTTCTCTGGCAGTCCAGTGGTTAAGACTCCATGCTTCCACTGCAGGGGGCACGGGTTCGATCTCTGGTCGGGAAGGCCATGAGATCAAAATATAAGTAAATAAATAAATACTATTTTTAAAAGTGCTGGCTACATCTTTACAACAAGTTATGAAAACACAGAGTAGGTCACTTGGCAAATGCATCCACTTGGTACTCTCTTTGGAACATCTCCTGATAGACTACAAAAAGAAACCATTCCTCAGAGTAGTTCATGGACGAAAATGTGGAATTTATCAGGCAGGTTCCCTCCTGTCTCCCATTTCCCAGTGGCCAAGCTCACCCCACTAGGAATAAACTCTACCGCACTTTCAGCCTGTGTCATCCAGCCTCCACAGGGGCACAGGGTGCTACCCCTAAGCCCTGGTGTGGCGTGTCATCCACCAGACCCTCTCAGAGTGTGGTTCATCGGCCCGGTGGGGTGGCGGCCACCGTGAGGTGGTGGCTCAAGTGAGGCAGCACAGTGCGGTACAGTGAAGCAGTCAGTCTAGGAAGCACACAGTGGCAAGAGAATCTGAGAAGGCATATATCACACTGCAATATGTGAGGAAGATGACACTTTAAAAATCTGCCACATAAAAACAGGGTTAAAACCAGGGTGAATCCAAACCCTAAGAATCATTCTGAGTTATAGCATTTATATCTCATACTTCAGCACTGTGCTTTGGTGATGATACCCTGTAATGTTAAGCACTCAAGACAATCAAAACCGTGAATTCCCTGGCGGTCCAGTGGTTAGAACTCAGCACTTTCACTGCCACGGGACTGGGTTCAATCCCTGGTCAGGGAACTAAGATCCTGCAAGCCACGCGGTGCAGCCAAAAAAAGACAATCAAAACCTAGGTTAACAGGGATCTTGAAAACCCTTACAGAACTGAAAGAAGTCTAAGAAGGAAAAACTCAGTGCTTCTGCTACGTTTCTCCTTTACTTTCATACCACTCCGACACCAGCTGGGTGTTCTACAATTCAACTCAATTCTGACACCATCTATCTGGAGATAGCATCACATCCCACAGGTTAAGGGCTCAGTCCCACAAGACTGCTCCCACACCACTTCAGACGCCAATCACAAGTCCGTCCAGGTTCTAAGCTGTGCTTCTGACCAATCGGCTATAAATCAGAGGTTCCTAGGACCCCCTCCTCAGGTTCAATTAATCTGCTAGAGCAGCTCACAAAACTCAGGAAAACAGTTTACTTACTTTTACAAGTTAATTATAAAAGTATATGATAAAACTGGGAGATTGGGATTGACATATATATACTAATATGTATAAAATAGATAACTAATAAGAACCTGCTGTATAAAAAAATAAATAAAATTAAACTAAAAAAACAAAAAGTACATGATAAAAGATGAACATTCAGACAGAAGAGATGCATAGGCAAGGCACAGGTAAAAGGCTCGGAGTGTCTATGCCCTCTCTGGGCACCACCACTCTCTCAGCACCTCCATATGTTCACCAACGCGGAAGGTCTCCAAACCCCGTACTTTGGGGATTTTTACAGAGGTTTCATCACATTGGCATGATCAACCATCAACTCCATTTCCAACTCATCTCCCCTCTCTGGAGAATGGGAATGGGGCTGAAAATTCCAAGCTTCTAATCATGGCTTAGTCTCTCTGGTGACCAGCCCTCAACCAGGAGCCCACCCAGAGTCACCTCATTAGAACAAAAGACATTTCTATCACCCAGGAAATTCCAAGGGATTTAGGAACTCTGTGTCAGGAACTAAGGTCAAAGACCAAGTATTAGAAGAAAAAAAGATGCTCCTAAAGCTCTTATCACTGAGGAAATTACAAGGGTTTTAGGACCTCTGTGCCAGGAACTGGGGGTAGAGACCAATACAGACATTTTCTATTATCTCACAGAGTCAAATTATGAAAACTTAATCCAGCCATGCTATGTGAATCACAGACCTACTCTATACAATCTAAATTTACATACATTTTCTTTAAATAGCTCCCAGCCACCTATTAAGGAACTCAGTTTGACCAAGTCTTATCTTTGGGGTAAAAACATTGTAAGCTAAAGGGAACTAGCCTTTTGTTAAATTTTGTACACTAAAAATGTTGCTAAAGCTATTCATTTTTATTTTAACTTAACATTTTTCACTTAATCATTTTTCAGTATAGTTAACATGGGTGTTCCCCCAGCATGTAGCAGCAAGGAAATTTTGGTGAGATAGCTCCCACATCCAAGGAAGGGATGGAGAGTGTGTATCTGATGATTCTCAGAAGCCACTTAGGCTTCTTCTTCACTGAGGTACAATAGGTCTAAAGTTAGGAATCCCTCTGGACACAGGAAAGTAACTCTATATCAGCACAAAGTTAAGAAACCTTATTTAACGATTATGAGTAGGGACCATCTACATATCATCAGATTGACGAGAAAAAGGAAGTATGTGGTCCCAGTGGTTACTGGTATCTATCATTTAACATGAGGAGAACCAGTCTAAGAATGAAGCCAATCTTGTGGATGACAGAAGTAGACAGAAATTGGGATCATAATGACATCCTTTAAACTGCTACATCAGTCAATCCTAAAGCCTGCAATTTCCAAATATACATGCTAATAAAATTCAATTTTATAATCCAGTATTTTTAACAATACTTGAACCAAAAGCATATTAACTGATATTTAAAAAATTGTTTCCTTTCTTTCCATTGTGCTTATCCTGTTGGCCTATTTTATCTTGCTTAAATCACAACTTCACACTTTGTTTTTATTTTATTTTTTTTAACATCTTTATTGAAGCATAATTGGTTTACAATGTTGTGTTAGTTTCTGCCGTATAACAAAGTGAATTCGCTGTATGTATACATATATGCCCATATCCCCTCCCTCTTGCGTCTCCCTCCCACCCTCCCTAATCCCACCCCTCTAGGTGGTCACAAAGCACCGAGCTGATCTTCCTGTGCTATGCAGTTGCTTCCCACTAGCTATCTATTTTACATTTGGTAGTGTATATATGTCAAGGCTACTCTTTCACTTCATCCCAGCTTACACTTTCGTCTCCCCATGTCCTCAAGTCCATTCTCTACGTCTGCGTCTTTATTCCTGTCCTACCCCTAGGTCCATCAGAACCATTTTTTTTTAAGATTCCATATATACGTGTTAGCATACGGTATTTGTTTTTCTCTTTCTGACTTACTTCACTCTGTATGACAGACTCTAGGTCCATCCACCTCACTACAAATAACTCAATTTCGTTTCTTTTTATGGCTGAGTAATATTCCATTGTGTATATGTGCCACATCTTCTTTACCCATTCATCTGTCAATGGACACTTAGGTAAATGCACATACCTTGAGACCTTTGATACTCAAAGGTATCCTATGAATACATTCTCACATATGATTATAATATACAGCTATTCATTGTAGCTTTGTTTGTAATAAGAAAAGATACCAAGCAACCTAAATATCCATTAATATGGAACTGGTTAAGTACATCTGGCAAATCCACACAATGGAATATTATATAGTTTTTAAAAAGAATGAGGTAGGGGAGTTCCCTGGTGGCCTAGTGGTTAGGATTTCGGGCTTTCACTGCCATGGCCTGGGTTCAATCCTTGGTCACAGAACTATGAGATCCCACAAGCCATGTGGCAGGGCCAAAAAAAAAAAAAGAAAAAAACAAGAATGCAGGAGTTCTAAATGTACTGAAAAAAGATTTCAAAGATAAATCAAACATTTATAAATTAATTATAAACCAATAAAATTCAAAAATCACATTAATTTAATGACAGTGTTATTTTACTGAAATTAAACTGCTATTGATCACAATATAAGTATGGTACCAAAAGATTTGGCACATACAAGTCCTTTTGTGTCCAACAAGCCTCTTCTCCAATACAGCATATGAAGGCTCAATTCTTTAACTATCCTTAATCTGAATATACAAAACCTCATTTGGTAGGAGTATACCCCATTCTGTCTACCTCTGTTCTCATTTGCCGACATGAAATCTTGTAATAATACTCAATTAGGGCTTCCCTGGTGGCGCAGTGGTTGAGAGTCCGCCTGCCGATGCAGGGGACACGGGTTCAAGCCCTGGTCCACGAAGATCCCATGTGCCGCAGAGCAGCTATGCCCTTGTGCCACAACTACTGAGCCTGCGCTCTCGATCCTACAAGCCACAACTACTGAGCCCATGTGCCACAACTACTGAAGCCCGCACGCCTAGAGCCCGTGCTCCGCAACAAGAGAAACCACAATGAGAAGCGTGCACACCACAACGAGGAGTAGCCCCCGCTTACCGCAACTAAAGAAAGCCCATGCGCAGCAACGAAGACCCAACACAGCCAAAAATAAATAAATAAATTTATTTAATACAAAAAAAATCAAGTAGCACTTAAAAGAAAAACTCAATTATATGGTGGCCAACTGAAAGATCCAACATAGGCTTATATACTTTTATTCATATTATTTAAAAGAAAACACAGAATTCTAAGCTTCTCTGAGAATTTATAAACCCCTGAAAATATGTCCAAACATCTCCAGGGACCTAAAAATCATTAGAAAAACACTTCTCTCTCCAACAGAGGTTTTATCACTCCCTTTTTATACCTTTAATCTTCCCCTCTTCAATACCTCTTTCCTCTACAACATACTACCTTTAAAAACAACAACCAAAAAACCTCTATGGTTCCCTGCTATCCCTCAAGATACTACTCCTTCCCTTCAAAACCAAATTTCTTTATTGATTTACATACATTATTTATTTACATTCACTGCCTCCATTTGCCTGTCTCCACTCATCACCTATCCATTACAATATGGCTTTTGTTCCAAACACTTTCTGAAACTATTCTAAGTATTACCAATACTTGCAAACTATAATGTTCCAGCAACTTCTTCTTGACTTCCTGACTTATCTGAAGTACTTCAGAGCCAAAGGGCTTAGCCAAGGGACTGAACTACAAGTTTTTCAAGATCCCTTATATCAGTCATAAAATGTTTTTGAATTCATACTGTTTGACTTAAAACCCGAACAAGAGAAAGTTCCTGCCTTTGTATGCCACAGTTTAGTGAACGAGACTCAGGTAAACAGATAAAATATAAACAGTATAGCTGAACAGCCTGAGGGAGAATTAATGGTCTCATCTTACACTTCATCACAATGAAAAGGAATCAGAAAGAATGAAAAAATTTCTTTGTTTTTCTAAAGAATGTAAGTATAGCCGTTGAGTATCAGAAGGTCTAGGGCTCCCTTTATTAATTTCTAAGGACTGCTATAACAAAGTACCACAAACACTTAAAACAACAGAATTTATTGTCTCACAACATGGAGACCAGAAGTTCAAAATCAAGACGTCAGCAGGGCCATGCTCTCTCTGAAGGATCTGTGGGAGAATCCTTCCGTGCCCCTTTCTAGCTTCTGGTGGTTGCCAGCAATCCTTGGTGCTCCTAGGCTTGCAGCTGGATTACTCTGATCTCTGTCTCCACTGTCACAAGGCCTTTTTCCCTCTGTATTTCTATGTCTCTCTCCTCATAACCAGCCATTGGATTTGTTAGGGGAACCACTGACCGAAAACTGCCCACCCTGGCCAGGCACCACAGTAACCATCTGCATGAGCTGTTTTACAAAAGGAGGTCCTGGTAAGGAACATGGAACTAACAAGCCACCACCAACCGGAAGAATTCAGGAGAAGTCAAAAGGAGACACTAGCCCATATGTCCTACCAACCTCCCAGAATCCTCCTCGCTGGACTCCTTCTTGGCTGAGCCATGCGTGCACCACCAGGAAGGACCCTGAGTCAGAATGATTGGCCAGAGAGTAACCCAGAAACTAATCCCATCACCATAAAACCCGGGACTGTGAGCCACGTGGCACAGCAGTCCTCCTGGGTTCCCTTTCCCTCCTGCTCTCCACGCGGGTGCTCCTTCCCACTAAAGTCTCTTGCTTTGTCAGCACGTGTGTCCCCTCGGACATTTCATTTCCAAGTGTTAGACAAGAGCCCACTCTCGGGCCCTTGGAAGGGGTCCCCCTTCCTGCAACAGATTTAGGGTCCACCCTAATCCAGTATGACCTCAACAGACTTGATGAGACTTGAAGTGCACAGTAAAATTCAATAGAGTGAAAATGTACTTATTAGGGCTCTTTTGGTTGTTAAGAAACCAAACTTAAACTACCTTAAGTAAAAATGGTTTTCCTGATGAACTAGATATTAAATATTATGAATTATTGTTAATCTTGTTTGGTGTAATAATGTGGTTATATAGGAGAAAACATTTATTTTAAGATATGCATGCTGAAGTATTTAGAAGTGAAGTGGCATGATATCTGCAACTTATTTTCAAATGGTCCAGAAAAAAAAAATTGCATACATGGGGTGGGGCTGGGTGGGGAGGGACAAATGAGGCAGAATGTTAACAACTATTGAATTTATGATGATAACTGGATTATTCTTTCAACCTCTCTATATGTAGGAAACTTTTCAAAATAAAAAGGTAACAGGAAATGAGGACATATTTTAACTGGGACATGCAGGCTTGGACCTGACTTCAAGGTGGATTAGACCTGGAATTGAAAGAATGTCAAAAGGTGAATATATACTACACAGGTCTTTCATCTCCATACTTTTCTATATACAACATTCCTCTCCAGCAATCACCATAGAAAGCAAGATGTTTCTCACAATGCTCTTTTCCCCAGTTAACCTCTCTCTAAATGAGAGGCAGGAGGGTATCAGGAGGTTGGCACAGGTTCCCCAGTCCAGTGAATGTACTAAAAAAAAGAAGGGATTAAGGGATTAAAGGTTGAGTAAATTAACTCCCTCTTCAATTTATTTTAACTCTTAACTCCCTTCTCATATTTAACAGGGAACAGAATGAGAAACTATAGTAGAATGCAAAAAAAGCCCCAAATCAGTAACATGAAATGTATTATATTCTAGAGTCTAAATATCATTCTCTGGTGAAGAGATTAGCTACCAAGATAGAAAAGAAACAGGCATAGATGGATCATTATCCATCACAGGCTTGACAGTAGAGAAAAAAGTCTGGGGAAATAGGATATTCACCTAACGAAGATGGAAGGAAGAAAAGAGAAAAGGAGGGAGGTAAGGAGGAAAGTAATAAAGGGAGAGCAAATCCGTGAAACAGGGCAGAAGCTAAACTGCCATACCCAGAGCTATCTCTAAGGATCTCCCTAAATTGATACCACCAAAAGTCCTTCTCAACTTCATCCTGACACTTGTTACAAATTTGAGAGCACGTAAATGGCACTAAGGATCCTGGCCAGTTGGGAAAAATCAGAAGTCCCTTCTGCCCAACAAGAAATGAACTCATTTATATGTAAAATGTATTAATTATCACAAAGCTCCAAAACTTCCTTCAAAAGGGTTAAGCGTTTAAGGCACTTTGTTGATTTGCACTGGTATCTTAAAATAGTAGTTATATTCTATAGACCAGCAAATGAGGCTCTCTCCCTGACACTCCTTATTCAACCAAAAAATAAAATGTTATTTAGAAAAATGTAGTCTTAATGGTGCCTTTCACAGGCCAAATAAACATCCATGAACATCCTAGATAAATTTTAATTACCTGAAAAATACTAATCTCTTACAGATGCAAAAAGAACCATAGCCATTATTTTAACTCAATTCAACTTGTTAAATGCTTGGTTTTCCTGCAATTATATACTTTCATAATTCAAATCTAACTGATTTTAAGTTACTCCAATGGACTAAAATGAATCAACAGTTTTACTCATTTAAAGTTCACCACTCCTTTTAGTGCTGTTAATGCATTTTAAAACTTTTTTAAAAATCAAATCTTTAGGACTTCCCTGGTGGCTCAGTGGTTAAGAATCCACCTGCCAATACAGGGGACATGGGTTCAAGCCCTGGTCCGGGAAGATCTCACATGCCACGGAGCAATTAAGCCCATGCGCCACAACTACTGAGCCCATGCACTAGAGCCCGCAAGCCACAACTACTGAGCCCACGTGTCACAACTACTGAAGCCCACATGCCTAGAGCCTATGCTCTGCAACAAGAGAAGCCACTGCAATGAGACACCCGCGCACTGCAAAAAAAAGAAGCCCCCACTCACCGCAACTAGAGAAAGCCCACATGCAGCAACGAAGACCCAACGCAACCAAAAATAAATAAGTAAAAATAAGTAAGTTAAAAAAAAATCTTTAAACACTATTTATTTTGCTACTTGAGGTAAAGACCATTATTTGACCAATAAGTTTACAATGAATAAGGTTAGACATATGCCTACTACAAAATGCAAGATTTGAATGATGTGGTTATTAATCCATCATTAAAGATAAATTACAACAACAAAAAATCTGAATTGCCAGCGACCTAGTGGTATTATATCAACTATTTTCAAATATAACATATTCATTCTTGTAAATAATCAATTTAAATAATACTGTAATAAGCCTGGTCAAGTATAAACCTGAACAGTCTTACCTGTATGATGTGGGTCTGATGTTGTCTTTGCAGATGCTTCCAAACAATATTTTTCCCTGTAATTATCCTCATGATTAATTCCTCTAGAACTTTCTTCAGTAGGCAGATTGCATATTCTGGGATCACTTTGTGACTGCAGAAAAGTATTCTTATTTGCAGCAACCTAAAAGAACAAAATATGTATTTTATGCTGATATTAAACTTAATTTCCCATATTTTTACTTAATAGATTCCTAATTTAAAATGTGAGCTACTAGTTTCTCATACCTAAATGGGGAATATTTAAAAATAAAAATTATAATTTTTATTGTTTGTTTTTTAAGCTACTTTTATTACATAATAAAAGCTGAAAGACATCACAGAATGAAAATTATGCTTACAATTATAGCGTATTTTAAGCAACGTATCAAATAAGGTTTTAAACAAGTCACAATATGCCATTCTCAGTCAACTGCTTTTTTTCTTGCTAAATTTCTCAATATTAAAAGAAACACTTAAATATTGTTAATTTAAGTGTGATAATGATACCTGTACTGTATTGTTGTTGTTTTAACAGTACCTTATGTTTTAAAGACAAATACTAAAATATTTACAAATGAAAAGATATTCCTGGAATCTGCATGAAAATAATGAGAGGGGAAGAAGGGGGGAGGGAGCTGGAGAGGAAAAAATGAAGCAAGAACAACTGCCATAAACTGACAATTGTTGAAGCTGGATGATGGGTACATGGGGGTTCTTCATATACTCTTTTCTCTATTTTTGTATATGTATTAGCTTTCTGTTGCTGCTGTAACAGATTACAAGAAACTTAGTGGCTTAAAACAACATAAATTTATTTTATAATTTTGTAAGTTTGAACTCTCACTTGGCTCTTAATGGACTAAAATCAAGGTAATCAGCAGGGCAGCATTTCTTTCAGGAGGTTCTAAGGGAGAAAACATTTCCTTGACTTTTCAAACTTCTAAAAGCTACCCACATTCCTTGGCTTGTGGCCCCATTCCTCTACTTCAAAGCCAGTTCCTCTGCATCTCTCTGCCCCTGCTTCCTTAATCACATCTCTTTCTCTAACCCTCTCATCTGTCTCCCTCTTCTACTTTTAAGGACCTCTGTGATTATATTGGGCCCATCTGGATAATCCAGGATGACCACCCCCCACCTCATCTCAAGGTCCTTAACATTAATCACCTAGTCAAAGTCCCTTTTGCCACGTGAGGTAACATATTCACAGGTTCCAGGGATTAGGACATGGACATTTTTAGAAGGCCATTTTTCTGCCTACCATAGTATGTTTGAAATGTTTTTAAAATAACAACTCACAATAACAGACACAGTCGTCATATCTCTATAAATATTCATTATAATAAATTTCAGAGACATTCAAAAACCTGTCTGATAAGATTTTAAAGTAAGTCAGGTGAGGGAGGAGTCAAGATGGCGGTGTGGGAAGATGCGGACTTAGCGTCTCCCCACAACTAGGGTGCCTGCTGGCCGCTGGTGGGGGATTCTGACCCCCAAGGAGATGGGAGGAACCCCAAGGTGAACCAGTAGGACAGAGAGGTACAAAGTGGGGAGAAGCGGAGGCCAGACAAGATCAGCACCTCTGAGGCCAGGGAGATCAGGAGAGGCAGGTAGGACGGACTCTCCTACCTAGACAGAGCAGAGGGCAACTGTCTGGCCCTCTTGGGCAGGGGAGGCTGCTGAGCTCCCAGGCCGGACCCCTGCCCTCCAAGGCCCCCCCTTCTCCTGTCCTCCCCCCCATACTGGCTGCATTGGTCCTGGGGCATAGGAGGGAGACTAGGGAGATCAGGAGAGGCAGGCAGGAAGGGCCCTCCCAGACCCCAGACCGGAGGAGCAGGAGAGGAGAGGAGGGCGTTTGCCCCACCCACTCAACCCCAGGAAGCCTGCTAGGCTCCCAGGTGCGGTTCCCTGCCCTCTGAGACCGGGGTTGGGGGCACAACTGGGCCCCTTCTGTTCTTTGAGCCTAATCCGCACCGCCAGGGCCTTTTCCAGCCCTGTGGGTCCTGATCATGCGCCAGGCCCACCACCCAAACTTCGCCCTTGCTTAGGCCCTGCTCTCCACAGCCAAGGCCTCACCCACCCCTTTTTTTTTCCTTTCCCCCCTCCTTTTTTCTACTCTTGTGGTACTGATGTACCTTCTGGTTGTTGATTCATCTGTATTTTTATTTTTACATTCTTTCTAACATATCTGTTAGTCTCCTAGTCTAATTTTATTTTCTACTTTGTTATTTTTCTCTCTTTTATTTTTTTGCCACCACACACGGCTTGCAGGATCTTGATTCATGAGCCTGGGGCTGGGGGAAGCTCCTGCGGTGGGAGCTCCAAGTCCGAACCACTGGACTAACAGAGAACCTCTGACCCCAGGGAATATTTATTGGCGTGAGGTCTCACAGAGTTCCTCATCTCAGCACCAAGACCCAGCTCTACCCAATAGCCTTCAAACTCCAGTGTTGGAAGCCTCAGGCCAAACAACGAGTAAAACAGGAACACAATCCCACTCATTTAAAAAAAAAGAGAGAGAGAGATGGCAAAAAAGTATGTCACAGATGAGGAAGCAAGGTAAAAACCTACAAGACCAAATAAATGAAGAGGAAATAGGCAACCCACCTGAAAAAGAAAAAACACAATAAGACAACAAGAAAAGATGTCACAGATGAAGGAGCAAGGCAAAACCCTACAAGACTAAATAAATCAAGTGGAAATAGGCAACCCACCTGAAAAAGAATTCACAGTAATGATAGCAAAGGTGATCCAGAATCTCAGAAATAGAATGGAAGCATGGATTGAGAAAATACAAGAAATGTTTAACAAAGATCTAGAAGAACTAAAGAACAAACAAAGAGAGATGAACAACACTATAACTGAAATAAAAAATACACTAGAAGGAAGCAATAACAGAATAATGGAGGCAGAAGAACAAATAAGTGAGTGGGAAGACAAACTGGTGGAAATAACTGTTGAGGAGCAGAATAAAGAAAAAGAATGAAAAGAATTGAAGACAATCTCAGAAACCTCTCGGACAAGACTAAATGCACCAACATTTGAATTACAGTGGTCCCAGAAGAAGAAGAGAAAAAGAAAGGGTCTGAGAAAATATTTGAAGAGATTATAGTCGAAAACTTCCCTAATGTGGAAAAGGAAATAGTCACCTGAGTCCAGTAAGCAAAGAGTCCCATACAGGATAAACCTTACGAAAAACACACCAAGAGACATATTAATCAAACTAACAAAAATTAAATTCAAAGAAAAAATATTAAAAGCAGAAAGGAAAAAAACAAAAATAGCATACAAAGGAATCCCCATAAGGTTACCAGCTAATTTTTCAGTGGAAACTCTGCAGGCCAGAAGGGAATGGCAGGATATACTTAAAGTGATGAAAGAGAAGAAATCCACAACCAAGATTACTCTCCCCAGCAAAGATCTCATTCAGATTCCATGGAGAAGTCAAAAGCTTTTCAGACAAACAAAAGCAAAGAGAATTCGGCACCATCAAACCAGCTTTAAAACAAACACTAGGGACTTCCCTGGTGGTCCAGTGGTAAAGAATCCACCTTTCAATGCAGGGGACACGGGTTCAATCCCTGGTCAGGGAACTAAGATCCTTGGCCAAAAAAAAAAAAGAAAACAAACACTAAAGAAACTTTTCTAAGTGGGAAACAAAAGAGAAGAAAAACACCCACAAAAACAAACCCAAAACAATTAAGAAAATGGTAATAGCAACATATATATCAATAATAACCCTGAAGGTAAATGGATTAAATGCCCCAACCAAAAGACACAGACTGGCTGAATGGATACAAAAGCAAGATCCATATATATGCTGTCTACAAGAGACCCACTTCAGACCTAGGGACACATAAAGACTGAAACTGAAGGGATGGAAAATGATATTCCATGCAAATAGAAATCAAAAAGCAAGCTGGAGTAGCAATACTCACATCAGATAAAATAGACTTTAAAATAAAGACTGTTACAGGAGATAAGCAGGGACCCTACATGAGGATCAATCTAAGAAGAAGATATAACAATTATAAATGTTTATGCACCCAACATAGGTGCACTCTAATACATAAGGCAAATGCTAACAACCATGAAACGAGAAATCGACAGTAACACAAAAATAGTAGGGGACATTAACACCCCACTTACACCAATGGACAAATCATCCAAACAGAAAATAAATAAGGAAACACAAGCTTTAAATGATACAATAGACCAGATAGATCTAATTGATAATTATAGAACATTCCACCCAAAAGTGGCAGAATACACTTTCTTCTCAAGTGCACATGGAACATTCTCCAGGATAGATCACATCTTGGGTCACAAATCAAGCCTCAGAAAATTTAAGAAAATTGAAATCATATCAAGCATCTTTTCTGACCACGACGCTATGAGATCAGAAATCAATTACAGGAAAAAAAACTGTAAAAAACACAAATACATGGGTGCTAAACAGTGCGCTACTAAATAACCAAGAGATCACTGAGGAAATCAAAAAATACACAGAAACAAATAACAAAAACACGATGACCCAAAAGCTATGGGACGCAGCCAAAGCAGTTCTAAGAGGGAAGATTACAGAAATTTAATCTCACCTCAAGAAACAAGAAAAATTTCAAATAAACAATGTAACCTTACACCTAAAGCAACTAGAGAAGGAAGAACAAAGAAAACCCAAAGGCAGTAGAAGGAAAGAAATCATAAAGATCAGAATAGAAATAAATGAAATAGAAACGAAGAAAACAATAGCAAAGATCAACAAAACTAAAAGTTGATTCTTTGAGAAGATAAAATTGATAAACCTTTAGCCAGACTCATCAAGAAAAAAAGGGAGAGGATGCAAATCAATAAAATTAGAAATGAAAAAGGAGAAGTCACAACTGACACTGCAGAAATACAAAGGATTATAAGAGACTACTCCAAACAATTATACGCCAATAAAATGGACAGCCAAGAAGAAATGGACAAATTCTTGGAAAGGTACAATTTTCCAAGACTGAACCGAGAAAAATTAGAAAATATAAACAGACCCATCACAAGTAATGAAACTGAAGCTGTGATTAAAAATCTTCCAACAAACAAAAGTCTAGGACCAGATGGCTTCACAGGCAAATTCTATCAAATGTTTAGAGAAGAGCTAACACCAATCCTCCTAAAACTCTTCCAAAAAAATTGCAGAGGGAGAAACTCCCAAATTCATTTTACGAACCCACCACCACCCTGATACCAAAACCAGGCAAAGATGCCACCAAAAAAAGAAAACTACAGGCCAATATCACTGATGAACATAGATGCAAAAATCCTGAACAAAATACTAGCAAACAGAATCCAACAGCACATTAAAAGGATCATACACCATGATCAAGTGGGATTTATCCCAGGGATGCAAGGATTCTTCAATATAAGTAAATCAATCAATGTGACACACCACATTAACAAACTGAAGAATAAAAACCATATGATCATCTCAATAGATGCAGAAAAAGCTTTTGACAAAATTCAACACCCATGTATGATAAAAACTCTCCAGAAAGTGGGCATAGAGGGAACATACCTCAACATAATAAAGCCCATATACAACAAACCCACAGCTAACATCATTCTCAATGGTGAAAAACTGAAAGCATTTCCTCTCAGATCAGGAAGAAGAACAGTATGTTCACTCTCGCCACTATTATTCAACATAGTTTGGAAGTCCTAGCCACAGCAATCTAAGAAGAACAAGAAATAAAAGGAATCCAAATTGGAAAGGAAAAAGCGAAACTGTCACTGTTTGCAGATGACATGACACCATATATAGAAAATTCTAAAGATGTGACCAGAAAACTACTAGAACTAATCAATGAATTTGGTAAGGTTGCAGGATACAAAATTAATGCACAGAAATCTCTGGCATTCCTATACACCAACAATGAAAAATCAGAAAAAGAAATTAAGGAAACAATCCCACTTACCACTGCAACAAAAAGAATAAAATACCTAGGAATAAACCTGCCTAAGGAAGTGAAAGACTTGTACTCAGAAAACTATAAAACACTGATGAAAGAACTCAAAGATGACATAAACAGGCGGAGAAATATACCATGTTCTTGGATTGGAAGAATCACTATTGTGAAAATGACTATCCTACCCAAAGCAAGCTACAGATTCAGTGCAATCCCTATCAAACTACCAATGGCATTCTTCACAGAATTAGAACAAAAAATCTTACAATTTGTATGGAAACACTAAAGACCCCAAACAGCCAAAGCAATCTTGAGAAAGAAAAACGGAGTTGGAGGAATCAGGCTCCCCAACTTCAAACTATACCACAAAGCTACAGTAATCAAGTCAGTATGGTACTGGCACAAAAAAGAAATATAGATCAATGGTACAGGATAGAATGCCCAGAGATAAACCCAGGTACATATGGGCACCTAATTTACGACAAAGGAGGCAAGAACATACAATGGAGAAAAGACAGCCTCTTCAATCAGTGGTGCTGGGAAAACTGGACAGCTACATGTAGAAGAATGAAATTAGAACACTACCTAACACCATAAACAAAAATAAACTCAAAAAGGATTAAAGACTTAAATTTAAGACCAGGCACTATAAAACTTTTAGACGAAAACAAGGAAAAACATTCTTTGACATAAATCACAGCAAGATCTTTTTTGACCCACCTCCTAGAGTAACAGAAATAAAAACAAAAATAAACAAATGGGACTTAATTAAACTTAAATGCTTTGCACAGTAAAGGAAACCATAAACAAGACAAAAAGACATCCCTCAGAATGGGAGAAAATATTTGCAAATGAAACAGCAGACAAAGGATTAATCTCCAAAAATACAAACAGCTCATGGAGCTCAATATCAAGAAAACAAACAATCCAGTTAAAAAAATGGGGGAAGACCTAACTAGACATTTCACCAAGGAAGACATACAGATGGCCAAGAGGCACATAAAAAGATGCTCAACATCACTAATTATTAGAGAAATGCAAATCAAAACTACAATGAGGTATCACCTCACGCCCATCAGAATGGCCATTATTGAAAAAGCTAGAAACAGTAAATGCTGGAAAGGGTGTGGTGAAAAGGGAACCCTCCTACACTGTTGGTGGGAATGTAAGTTGATACAAACACTACAGAAACAGTATGGACGTTCCTTAAAAAACTAAAAATAGAACTACCATATGACCCAGCGATCCCACTGCTGGGTATATACCCTGAGAAAACCATAATTCAAAAAGAGACATGCACCACAATGTTCACTGAAGCACTATTTACAATAGCCAGGACATGGAACCAACCTAGATGTCCATCAACAGATGAATGGATAAAGAAGACATCGTACATATATACAGTGGAATATTACTCAGCCATAAAAAGAAAAGAAATTGAGTTATTTGTAGTGAGGTGGATGGACCTAGAGTCTGTCATACAGAGTGAAGTAAGTCAGAAAGAGAAAAACAAATACCATATGCTAAAGCATATATATGCAATTTTAAAAAAATGGTACTGATGAACCTAGTTGCAGGGCAGGAATAAAGAGGTAGACATAGAGAATGGACCTGATGACATGGGGTGGGAGGGCGAAGCTGGGGCAAAGTGAGAGTAGTATCGACATATATACACTACTGAATGTAAAATAGTTGGCAGGTGGGAAGCAGCAGCAAAGCACAAGGAGATCAGCTCAGTGCTTTGTGACAACCTAGAGTGGGATAGGAAGGATGGGAGGGAGGCCCAAGAGCGAGGGGATATGGGGACATGTGTATGCATATGGCTGATTCGCTTTGTTGTGTAACAGAAACTAACACAGTATTGTGAAGCAATTATACTCCAATAAAGATCTATTAAAAAATTTTTTTAATTAAAAAAAGATTACTGCTGATCTCAAAAAATAAATAAAAAATAAAGTAAGTCATGGCAATAAACTAATGAAGGCCTAAATTTTATTTTTTGCAACATTTTATTTTTATATAATTTTAAATTTAAACAATCCAGAAATAATATAAGGAAGTCTCATATACCCTTTACCCAAATTCATCATTTGTTTACATTTTGCTCCTTTTACTTTCCCTCTATCTCTCCATGTGTGTGTGTGTGTGTGTGTGTGTGTGTGTGTGTGTGTGTATACACATCTGAAGGTAAGCTGGACACACTGTGCTCCTCTATGTCTAAATACTACAAAGTGTGCTTGCAAAGAGCAAAGACACTCTCTTACATAATCACAGTAAAATTATCAAAACCAAGAATTTAACATTGGTAGTATACTATTACCCAATCCACAGTTCATATTCAAATGGGGTCGCTTACCCCAACAATGTCTTTTGATAGTTCTTCCCTGAGCCAGGATCCAATCCCAGGTCACACAATACATTTAATCAACAAGTTTCTTTAGTCTCCTTTAATCTAGAACAGTTCCTCAACCTTTATTTATCTTTTGTGATTTTTGACACTTTTGAAGACTACAGGCCAGTTATTTTGTAGAATGCTCCTCTATCTGGATTGTCTGATATTTCCTAATGATGAGTTTCAGGTTATGCATTTTGGACAGGAATATCACAGTTCATCATACCAGAGGCACATAATATTAATTTGTCCCATTACAGGAGGCATTCACTTGATTAAAGTGGTGTCTACCAGGTATTCCTGCAAAGCTAGTATTTTTCTATTTGTAATTTTTTTAAGTATGTTGTAAGGAGATGCTTGAGTCTATTCAAATATCCTATTTCCTGACCAAACATTCACCCACTTGTTTTGGAATCCATTAATATTTTCCAACACCATCATTACTTTTATTTTTATGATTTAGCATTCCACTCTGAGAAAGAGCTTATGCTCCTCCCCATTTAGTTATTTAGTTGTATTAGTACGGATTCAGACTCCTAAAATAACCCACATTATTCAGTGGGTTATTATCCATTAGTATATTTATTTTGATGCTCAATTTGTTCCAGATTTTGTATTTATCAGACCACTCAAGTATAAAACCCCTGAAGTCACCAAAACAATACTTTCTCAGTCTGGATTAATCCAATCTAAGATGAGAAATAATTCAAGAACAAAAATTTAAGAATGGAATAAACAAAGTAACGGGACACTAAAGTTGACTGCTAAGCTTAATACTTTTGCGCTTCGCATGTTGCCTTGCTTAAAATAGCTGTATAATTTCAAAAAATGCCTACTTCATTAGTTTTTAAAGACAACTATTTAGATTCTTGATATTAATTATAACAGGAAAAGAATAAATCAGCATTTTTGGTTTGGAATTAGTCATTAGAAACTCCATCAGAAAATAAACATAAAGTCAAGGGTGTCAAGACGATTCAATGGGGGAAAAATTCAGTCTTTTCAACAAATGGTCCTGGAACAATTAGATATCCACATGAAAAAAGATAAAATTGGATTCCTACCTCACACCATACGTGAAAACTAATTCAAAATGGGTCACAGGCTGAAATGTAAGAACTAAAACTATAAAACTCTTAGAAGAAAATATAGTAAATCTTCATGACCTTCTTAGATATAACACTAAAACCACAAGTACTACCAACACCAAAAAAAAAAAAAAACAGATAAACTGGACTTCGTAAAAATTTTAAACTTTTATGCTACAAATGAAACCATCAAGAAAGTGAAAGGCAAAAACAGAATGGGTGAAAATATTTGCAAATCATATATCTGATAACGGACCTATGTTTAGAATATACAAAGAACTCTTACAACTCTATAATAAAAAGCAAATAATCCAACTTAAAAAAAGGACAAAGGATCTGAATAGACAGTTCTCCAAAGAAGATATTCAAATGGCTGATACGCACATATAAAGATGCTCAATGACATCAGCCATCAAGGAAATGTAAACCATAATCCCAAATGAGATATTACTTCATCCACAGTATGGTTTATAATCAAATAGATAATAATAAGTATTGACAAGGATGTGGAGGACTGAAACCATCATACACTAATGGTGGGAATGAAACAGTACAGCCACCTTGGAAAAGAGTCTGGCATTTTATTAAAAGGTTAACCACAGAATTATCATATGATCCAGCAATTCCACTCCTAGAAATGCACCCAACAGAAATGAAAACATACATCTAGGGGCTTCCCTGGTGGCGCAGTGGTTGAGAGTCCGCCTGCCGATGCAGGGGACACGGCTTCGTGCCCTGGTCCGGGAAGATCCCACATGCCGCGGAGCAGCTGGGCCCATGAGCCATGGCCGCTGAGCCTGCGCGTCCGGAGCCTGTGCTCCGCAACTGGAGAGGCCACAACAGTGAGAGGCCCACATACCGCAAAAACAACAAAAACAAAAAAAAATACGTCTACACAACAATTTATACGCTAATATTCATCAGCATTATTCATAATACCTAAAAAATTTTTTAAATGGAAACAAACCAAACACCCATCAACCAACAGATGGAAAAATAAAATACGGTATATTAATAAAATGAAATAGTATTCAGTGTGGCAAGCAGAATAATGCCTCCAGAAGGTGTCCACACCCTAATTCCCAGAACCTGTGGATATGTTACCTTATGTGGCAGAAGACGCTTTGCAGATGCAATTAAGGTTAAGGACCTTGAAATAGAGAGATTGTCCTGAATTATCCAGGCAGGCTCAATCTAACCAAATGAGTTCCAGTTTCAGAGAACCAAAATGATGGCAATATAAGAACTCAAACCACCATTACCAATTTTGAAAACGTAGGAAGGGGACCATGAGCAAAGGAATGTAGGTGGTCTGCAGAACCTAGAAAAGGCAAAGGAAACATTCTTTTTTTTTTTGCGGTATGTGGGCCTCTCACTGTTGTGGCCTCTCCTATTATGGAGCACAGGCTCTGGACATGCAGGCTCAGCAGCCATGGCTCACAGGCCCAGCCGCTCCACAGCATGTGGGATCTTCCCGGACCGGGGCACAAACCTGTGTCCCCTGCATCGGCAGGTGGACTCTCAACCACTGCGCCACCAGGGAAGCCCAGGAAACATTCTTAAAACCTCCAGAAATAAATGCAACCCTGCCAACACCTTGATCTTAGCCCAGTGAGACCCACGTTGGGCTTCTGACCTACAGATCTGTAAGATAATACATTTGCATTATTTTCTTTTTTTTTTAATATTTATTTATTTGGCTGCATTGGTTCTTAGTTGCGGCACACAGAACCTTTTGTTGTGGTGCACAGGTTCTTCATTGTAGCGCATGGGCTTCTCTCTAGTTGTGGTGTGTGGGTTCAAGAGAGCACAGGCTCAGTAGTTGTGGTGTGTGAGCTTAGTTGCCCTGCAGCATGTGGGATCTTAGTTCCCTGACCAGAGATCGAACCCACGTCTCTTGCATGGGAAGGCAGAATCTTAACCACTGGACCACCAGGGAAGTCCCACATTTGCATTGTTTTAAGACACTAAATTTCTGGTAACCTGTTACAGCAGCAATAGAAAACTAATACATTCAGCAATAAAAAGAAATGAATTACTGATACATGCTACAATGTGGATGAGTCTTTTGAAAAACACTATGCTAACTGAAAAAAGTGAGTCACAAAAGGCCACATGTGTGATTCCATTTATATGAAATGTTCATAATAGATAAATATATAGAAACAGAAAGTAGATTACTGGTTGCTAAGGGCTGGGGGATTTTGATGGGCTGATGTGTATGAGGTCTCTTTCTGGAATGATAAAAATGTTCTTTTGGTGAGCACTGCACAACTCTGAACATACTAAAGACAACTGAATTGTAGTAGGTAGACTACAGGTATGTGAATTGTATTTAAATAAAGCTGCTTGTACAAAAAGAAACCTTATTTAAAATTAAAAACTATGCTTACATAGTTTTCTCCTTACATTGTGGCCAGAATTCTAAAGGAGTGTAAGATAAAATAAACAGATGCAGGCCAAAAAACACAGAGTCAAAAATCAATAGATGTTTTCAGCAACAAAAAGACAAAACACAAGTTAAAAGCCAAGGACTTGAACAGATATTTCTCCAAAGAAGATAAGCAAATGGTCAATAAGCACATGAAAAGATGCTCAGCATTACTAGTCATTAGGAAAATGCAAATCAAGACCACAATGAAATGCCACTTCACACCAACAAGAATGGCCATAATCAAAACAAACAAAAAAAACAACAGCAATGAAAACAGAAAATAACCAGTGTTGCTGAGGATGTGGAGAAACTGGAACCCTCATACATTGCTGATGGGAATGTAAAATGGTTCAGTAGCTATGGAAACAATTTGGTAGTTCCTCAAAATCTAAACACAGAATCACCATATGATCTAGCAATTCCACTCCTAAGTATATACACAAGAGAACTGAAAACAGGTACCCAAACAGAAACTTGTATGCCAGTGTTCACATCAGCATTATTCATAATAGCCAAAAAGTGGAAACAACTCAAGTATCTATCAATAAATGAGTGAATAAACAAAATACAGTATATACATATACAACTGAATACTACTTAACCATACAAAGCACTGATGTTCTGATACCTGCTACAACATGAATGATCCTGAAAACATCAGGCTAAGTGAAATAAGCCAGAGACAACAGGGCAAATATTTATGATTCCATTTATATGAGGTACCTAGGGTAATCAAATCCATGGAGACAGAAAGTAGAATAGTGATGACCGGAGGGGAGAACAGGGAATTATTGCCTAATGGTTACAAAGTTTCTGTTTAGAGTAATGAAAAAGTTTTGAACACAGACAGTGGTGATTTTTGCACAACAGTGTGAACGAAATTAATGCCACCTACCTGCATGCTTAAAAATGGTAAAATGGCAAATTTTATGTTATACATATCTTACCATAATAAAAAGAAATAGAAGAAATATTAGTAGACTTTAATCTCCATAACATAAATGAATCAGAGAACTGTAGTGTAGCAGAAGTGTGGACTGCCCATTTTATATATGCTCTATATAACCTTTATATAACTTCTATATACCTAAGACTAAAACAATCCTTCATCTTAGTAGTAAAGAATATATATTAAGACTGCTTCAGGGGCTTCTCTGGTGGCACAGTGGTTAAGAATCCGCCCACCAGTGCAGAGGACACGGGTTTGATCCCTGGTCTGGGAAGATCCCACATGCCGTGGAGCAACTAAGCCCATGCGCCACAACTACTGAGCCTGCACTCTAGAGCCCGTGAGCCACAACTACTGAAGCCTGTGTGGCTAGAGCCCATGCTCCGCAACAAGAAGCCACCACAATGAGAAGACTGCACACCACAATGAAGAGTAGCCCCTGCTCGCCGCAACTAGAGAAAGCCCGCGCACAGCAACGAAGACCCAACGCAATCAAAAAAAACAAATAAATTTATTAAAATTTTTAAAAAAAGACTGCTTCGGGACTTCCCTGGTGGTCCAGTGGCTGGGAGTCCGCCTTCCAATGCAGGGAGCATGGGTTCAATCCCTGGTTAGGGAACTGGGATCCCACATGCTGCAACAACTGGGCCTGCGCACCCTGGAGCCCTCACGCCGCAACTAGAGAGACGCCCACTTGTCACAGCAAAGGACCCCACAGGCCACAAAGAAGATCCCGCGTGCCGCAACTAGGACCTGACGCAACCAAATAAACAAACAAACAAATAAATAAATAATGTAGATTTGTTTTAAAAAAAAGACTGTTTCGAGCACTTACTTTTACAAGCATAAATGAAAGGGAGTGTCCAGAACAGTGATATAAAGCATTATTTATATGTTTTCTCTTTAAAGTGCCTTAAAGTTTTCACGTATTTATGTGTTACCTTTAAAAAGAACACTGATCAGAACAACTTTTTTTTTAACAAGAATCTCCACCCCTTCCCTTGCAGAGGTATTTTTCACTGTTAACAAAAGTTTATTTTACAGACCTAACCCAAGTTTATTTTATGTCATTCCTTTAAAATATATATATTTAGTCATTATTTCTAAGGTTTCTAGAAGAATTTATCAGAGATACAGGCATTAAGTATTACTACCTGTTTAAATGGCACTTTTTAAAAAATACATGCTTCTCTAGATTATACTTCCTTTCCTGTTTTGTTTTGTTTTTTTACCTCAGATAATTTTACATCTGAATTCAGCTTTGTAACCTCTTCATTAGGACTTGGATTACTTCTTGCTGGCGGTATAAATTTTGGCTTTTTGAAGGGATTCCCTTGCAACTGACTTGGTGCTGCCGATCGTCTCATATTCAGCAGTATTAACCTGAAAAATACCCAAAACAAAAATGATCTAACCATAAGTCAGATTAGAATCACCTCCAAGTATATCATCACTACAATCATGACATCTTTAAAAATATAAGAGAATAAACCTGTAAAAAGCCTTAGGAAACAAATTCAACAGCTGGTAGCATTTTATTTTCCATCACAAAAGGCTTCTGAAAAATATTTAAGATTTAAATTACATGGTGTAAACCTGAGCATATATTGTATCAATTCTGATAAAACTATAGATTAGATAATGATTATATAGCCTTAAACTCAATTTAGATAGTAGTTTCAAAAGAAACATAATTATTCACAGACATACATCCAACATGTTGCTTTTTTTCTATTCCATTAATCCATAAACTGCATGAGGGTAGCAATCATTCTTGTTTTCTTCACCACTCTGTAAGCTGCTTCGACCACAAAGCCAGATACATTATAATCACTAAAGAATATTTTTGAATGAATGAATAAAATCCTGGCAATTAAAAGAACACATTTACAGTTCAATCTCCTTTTAAAACCATGGGATATGTTAAATATCCACGTAAGCTGGATTCGACCACTCTGTAAGCTGCTTCGACCACAAAGCCAGATACATTATAATCACTAAAGAATATTTTTGAATGAATGAATAAAATCCTGGCAATTAAAAGAACACATTTACAGTTCAATCTCCTTTTAAAACCATGGGATATGTTAAATATATAAACCAAGAGACTAGAACCAGGTTTCCAAACTTTTGCTCAATATTATTTCCACCAGGACAGGACAGGTGAGACAGATAAAAGGCAAGAACATTACATGCACACATCAGGCTTCTGCAATGGACGGCAGTAAGCACTCTTATTCAAAGTAATCTCACAAAACACTACACAAGATATGGCATCAACAAGGATGTACATGGCTACCAAAATTATTTGTTTAATCCAGAAATTCCACTTCTGGGAATTTACTCTAAGGAATTACCAAAGATATACTCAAAGAATTATGTATAAGGGTAATCATGCCAATATTACTTATAGTAAGAGAAAAAAAAGGAAATTTGAAGATCCATAACAAGGTACTAGACAAATAAGTTACGTCACATCCACAAAATGGAACACACTCTCTTCATACACCACTAAAATGGTGAGTAGCACTGCAGTTTCCCAAGGAAGCCATGTTCTCTTTTCCTCTAGGCCTTTGAACAAACTTTCCCCTATACAGTGTTGGGAATGCCTTTAGCATTTTCCTTTGCCTGATTGATTCCAATTTATCCTTTAGGACTCTTAACTATGAGCCCTCTTCATCTCTGCTCAAAGACTGGATTAGAGACCCTTCCTACGTGTGCACTACCCAAGCACTTTTCACACTGTAATGAAACTACCTATTAATTCACCCAAGCTGTAAACTCCTGGATCAGGCATGAAGTCTTACATTCCATTCATCACTATATTGCCAGTACCAACACAAGAAGGCATTCAGTATTTGTTATATAAATAATTCTACAGCCATTAATGGGGGAAAAAAATCACATTTTAAAAGAATGTTTAGGGACTTCCCTGGTGGTGCAGTGGATAAGACTCTGCGGTCCCAATGCAGGGGGCCCAGGTTCGATCGACGGTCAGGGAACTAGATCCCACATCATGCCGCAACTAAGAGTTTGCATGCCACAACTAAGGAGCCCACCTGCCGCAACTAAGACCCAGTGCAACCAAATAAATAAATAAATATTTTAAAAATAATAAAAACTGGTATCAAAAATACTTCCAAGTTAAAAATAAAAATAAGTCCTTAAATTTAAAAAAATAAAAGACTGTTTAATGATGTGAGAAATGTTTTTTATATATCAAATAAAAAATGGCTACAGAAAGCAATTTTAGCAAGGTTGCAAGATACCAGGTTAATACCCAAAAGTCAATTGTCTTCCAACATACCAACAATGAATAAGTGGAATTTGAAATTAAAAACACAATACCATTTACATCAGCACCCCATAAAAATGAAACACTTAAGTGTAATCTAACAAAACATGTATAAGATCTATATGGGAAAAAACTATAAAACTCTGCTGAGCGAAATCAAAGAACTAAATAAATGGAGAGATATTCCATGTTCATGGATAGAAAGACTAAATATTGTTAAGATGTCAGTTCTTTTCAACTTTATAGATTAATACCATCCCAACTAAAATCCCAGCAAGTTATTTTGTGGCTATCAAAACACTGATTCTAAAGTTTATATGGAGAGGCAAATGACCCCGAATAGCCAACACAATATGGAAAGAAGAGAACAAAGAGAACTGACACTACCTGACTTTAAGATTTAACATATAGCTACAGTAATCAAGACAGTGTGGTATTGATGAAATAGACAAATGAATCAATAGAATAAAATAGAGAGCCAGAAATAGACCCACATAAAGACAGTCTTTGACAAAGGAGCAAAGGCAATACAATGGAGCAAAGACAGTGTCTTCCACAAATGGTGCTGAGACAACTGGACATTCACATCAAAGAAAATGAATCTAGAAACAGATTTACACACTTCACAAAAATTAACTCAAAATGAATCAGAGGCTTACATGTAAAACGCAAAGCTATAAAACTCCTAGAAGATAATATAGAAGAAAAGCCAGATGATCTTGGGTATGGTGATGACTTTTTAACTACAACACCAAAGGCACAATCCATGAAAGACGATAACTGATAATCTGGACTTCATTAAAATTAAAAACTTCTGCTCTGAAAAAAGGCAATGTCAAGGGAATGAAAAGACAAGCCACAGACTGGGAAAAAATATTTGCAAAAGGTGCATCTGATAAAGGACTATTATCCAAAACATACAAAGAAATCTTAAAACTCAACAATAAGAAAACCCAGTTAAAAAGTGGGCCAAAGACCTTAAAAGACATACAAAAGATATACAGATAACAAATAAGTACATGGAAAGATGCTCCACATCAGATGTCATCAAGAATGAAGAAAATCCAGAACACTGACAACACCAAATGCTGGTGAGGATGTGGAGCAGTACGAATTTTTGTTCATTGCTGGTGGGAATGCAAAATGGTGCAGCCATTCTGGAAAGCATTTTAGCACTTTCTTGCAAAACTGAACATACTTTTAACATAGGATAACTCCTTTCAACAAAGAGTTGAAAATTTATGTCCTCACAAAAACTTGCATACAAATATTTATAGCAACTTTATTCATAACTGCCAAACTTGAAAGCAACCAAGCTTCAGTAGGTGAATGGATAAATAAACTGTGGTGTATCCAGACCATGTCATGTTATTCCACACTTTAAAAAAAAAAAGCTGTCATGCCATGAAAAGACATGGAGGAACCAAAAATGCATATTACTAAATTAAAGAAGCAATCTGAAAAGGCTACATACTGTATGATTCCAACAATGTGACATCCTGAAAAACTATGGAGACATTAAAAAGATCAGTGGTTGCCAAGGGTTAGGGGAGCGGCAGGGATGCAAAGGCAGAGCACAGAATTTTTTAAGGCAATGAAAATATTCTGTATAATGCCCTAATGATGGATACATGTCATTATATATTTGTCCAAATCCACAGAATGTAGAATGCCAAGAATGAACACTATTGTAAACTATGGACTTTGGGTGCTTATGTGTGTCAACTGTAAAAAATGTACCATTCTGGTGAGGGATGCTGATAATGAGGAAAGGCAGGGATATGGGAAATCTCCACCTTCCCCTCAACTTTGCTGTAAGCCTAAAACTGCTCTAAAAATAATAAGTTTTAATTTCACAAATGGCTACCAAACATGTTCAGCATCATTCCAATTTTATTTAAAAAAATAGTATGTGTGTTTGTACTTTTTAAAAGACTAGAAAGCAAAGGGGCATGAGGAACTTTTCGGGGTGACTGAGATAACCTGCATCAGATTGTAGTATGATTACAAGTTTGTCAAAACTCATCTAAGTATACGCATTGAATTATAAACTGTAAATTACACATCTATAAAGATTTTTAAAAGACTAGAAAAACACATGCCACAACATTAACACTGACTATGTCTAGATGTTAGAATTACCAGTGATTTTTTATTTTCTTCTGAGTTCTTTCCTACATATTTCCAATTTTCTACCAAAAAAAAAAAAGAACTGCAGCCAATTAAGCTGTGACACGCCATCACTGATGGTTAGACATTTCCCAATTACAGCAACTTAAAAATGATGACATACATGAGTATTCGATAAATAACCAGGCTTTATATAGTTTGAGGGATTAGTAGTGGTGTAAGAATTAATAAACAGAAACCTCAATTAAAATACAGACCAGAGGACTTCCCTGGTGGCACAGTGGTTAAGAATCTGCCTGCCAATGCAGGGTACACAGGTTCAAGTCCTGGTCCGGGAAGATCCCACATGCTGCAGAGCAACTAAGCCCGTGCACCACAACTACTAAGCCTGTTCTCTAGAGTCCACGAGCCACAACTACTGAGTCTGCGTGCCACAACTACTGAAGCCCGCGTGCCTAGCAACACGCGCAGCAACAAAGACCCAACACAGCCAAAAATAAAAATATATTAATTACTTAAAATTAAAAAAAAACATGATGTCCACATCATGAAATTTAATAGGTTCCATTCTCTACATTTAGTCAGACCCGCCTGCAGACTGACACCTTTTTAAGAGGAACACTAGAAAAATACAGTAACTAGAAACTTTGGGCAAGCTATTTAAATGCTCTGTATATCAACTTCCTCATTTATAAAATAAAGAGAACAGACTAGCTGCTAAAACTTCTTTCAACACTAAATCCTAAGAATCACTACCTTAAACCCTTAAACTTTTCTACACCTAATACACAATGTCTAATTTTTCAACCCTTCTATTTAACCTGTAAACTAAAGAAAATAATAATGAATTTGAGTATGCAGGCATGTGAGAAGCAGCACAGGGCAGTGGTTAAGAAAACACTCTGGAGCCAGCCTGCCTTGGCTTGATTTCTAGCTCTGCCATTTATATATGACCGTAGGCATCCATCAAGCCATTTAACTTGTTGATGCATTTCAAAGTAAACTGCAGACATCAGTATATTTCCCCCTAAATGCTTCTGGATCATTATTACTTCTTAAATTAGTGCTATTTGAGCCCTCTTCCCAGGCCCTAAAAATAACACCCATTTGGCAGCCCTACTGTGATGTTCCAACATCTCTTACACCCTTAACACCTACTGCTTCTGTTCTCCCAAGTAAAATGGCAAATCCAGGCTGATGATACATCACAAGGCCTACAGTACTTGGCAATTTAATACACTGCACTGTGTAATAATTAAGAATACAGTTTCGGAGGCAAATGCCTGAATATAAATCTGGACTGACACTTCCAAGCATGTGATCTTGCACAGTTTACATAACCTCTTTGTGTCTCCCTTTCCTCATCTATGACAGGCGGTACAACAATAATTACTCATAAGATTGTTGGGAGGATTAAATGAAATACTTAAAAGTACAAAGTCTGACACACAGTAAGCACTCAATGTTACCTGTAATATTACTATCTATGATAATCATTATTAGATGTTTCATACATAAGGTCCTATAAGAGCAGAGATAACAAAGTTTCCGCGAGGGGGGATAACAAAGGATGAAGTTCGACAAAGGGGATTATGACCAGAATCTGTGGATTCGGTTTGGCTTTGAAGGGGGGATGGGGTGCAACCATCAAACCTCTAGTATGAAAAAAAAACCTCTAGGACGCAAGAATGCAAATAAAACAGTCAAGAACCAGCAACGCACCTCCCCTGCTGTTTCTGCTTTTCGCCTTCTAACTACATTAGGTAGCAGTTATTTCACTTCGTGGCTTAAATCGCTCCTTTGATTTTGTGGCCTCGCTAAACCGGCCTACAAAAATCTTCCGTTACTATTAATTAATACAGTGCAGGAGAGTGGAGATTAGTCCTGGGGAAAGAAACCCAAGCGCCACAGAAGCCGAGCGGGCTGACAGCAGTGCGGGCGCGGAAGCACCACCGTCCGGAGTCGCCTCTCGCGTCGGCCTCCCCACCACAAACACACCCCCAGGGCGCGCCCTCCGCCACCAGCCACCCCACGGCCAGCAGCGAAGGCGCCCCTCACACTTGAGACCCCTCCGCGCTCCCAGACCCGCAGGAGGCGGCCGCAGGCGCTCCGCCGCCTTTCTTCCCTCCTCCGTCGGAGGCCTACTCCGGCGCCTCTCCCCTCTTTGTCCCACACAAGCCTACAGGCTGTCGCAGCCTCACAAGCCTCCCCCTCCAGGGACGCACCAGAGAGGATCCGAAGGAAGCTGCGCCACCAGCCAGGAGGAACCGGAGGAGACAGCGCTCCCTCAACGACAGAGCAGCTCAAGGTTCCCGCCTCGGCGCTGCCAATTGTGGACGAGCCCATCGCGCGTGCGCACTACCTTCCTTCCGCAGAACCCAGTCCAGCTCGACTCTGATTGGACGACCTTATCGCGTCACTGCGCAAGTGTTTTTGCGTTTCTCCTTGACCTCTGCCAAGTTTGATTCGGGATTATGGTTCAATTCAAAAAGTATTTATTTGCTGCCTACGGTCAGGCATGATGTTCATGCTGAGGCTACAGACCACATCCTAAGACAGATGAGGCATATTTCTTAAATCTGAGAACATCTACATGGATATGTTCGTGCAGTTTGATGGTCTGTCTGCATTGTAAAAATATACAAATATAATGGATTTTTACCATATAGCTCCTAAATTATGCCGCATTTTAGGAATGAGGGAATTTCAACGACTTTGTTAATATGTTCCTTTTAGGTACCCAGCTGAAATAAGTGAACTGACGTTTTAAAGTTGGTCCAACACCTTTTAATATGGTGACTAGTTAGAAATACATAGGTCGTGGGCCCTTTAATGTAAAAGTATCCCCAAACCAGGTCACCGTCTGTTAATATGTAGAAAAATATTCCGGTTTGAACAAAACACTTTAAAACGTGTGAATACAATAATTTTCATTATTTAGCATGATTTTCAAAAGACATTAACTCTAAAATACGTGAAGAATTACAGTATTAAATCTTACCAAATTGTAGTAGAGTAGCTATCTTTTTTATATAATAAATTGTTGCAATTTTTTGGACTTTATTTTGGTAAAATCAGGAAGTGGTAGCTGAAGCAGAGTGAGTTCAGGGAGTAGTAGATGAGGTCAAAGAGATAACGAGGGGGAAAATCATGTAGAAACGTGTGGACCATTATAAGAACTCTGGCTTTTATTCTGAAATGGGAGGGTTTTGAGCTGAGTTAGAAGACTATTTACATAATTGAGACAAGAAACAATGGTGGCTTAGCCCGGGTGGCTGCAGCAGAGACGGTAACATTTGGAGTCAAGATATGTTTTGAAGGTAGAAGCCAGATCGGAGGTAGAGTGTGAGAGAAAAAGAGTAGATAAGAATGACTAAGGTTTTTGGCCTGAGAAACTAGAAACATGAAGTTGCCATTTATTGAGAAAAAGAAAATATCAGAGGAGTAGTTACCATGGAGGGAATGGGTTCCTCATCCCCTTTGTGATGTGGGCCCTTTGGTGTGAGGTGGTTCCTGCTTGGTTCCTCATCCCCTTTGTGTTGTGGGCCCTTTTGTGTGAGGTGGTTCCTGCTGGGTGCTTACTAGGCAATGGTGGAGATGTCAAGATGCAAATCTGGGGCATCACAGGAGAAGTCTAGGTTGGAAATTTAGAGGAATCAGCATGCATAGGTGCTATTTAAAGCTGTGACCCCAAGAACAAAAAATTTAAAAAACAGACAAATAAAATAAAGCCATGACTCTGAATAAGGACAAGATAGCGAATATAGTTTAAAAAAAAAAAAAATCTTCATCCGGGGGAATTCCCTAGCAGTCCAGTGGTTGGGACTCAGCGCGTTCACTGCCGTGTCCTGGGTTCAAACCCTGTTCGGGGAACTAAGATACCTCAAGCCGTGAGGCGCAGCCAAAAATAAATAAAAATAAATAAAAAATCTTCATCCAGGCAATTCTACGGATACAGATATCTTTGGAAAAAAAACATTTTGGTAAACTTTAGTTCCTTTCCTTCTTTAATCATTAATTAAATACTAAAGTGTTATCACAATTAAATACTTTTTATAAAGACATTATACTGTGTCCTCAGGTTCAGTTAACTTTAGAACTACTGAAAGTAAAAGTTTCTGTAACTTTAAATTTTGAATTAACATTTGTTAATTGGGTTTTGATAATGTTGGCTAATTGATTAACCAACACCAACATCAGAGCTGAATGTTTCTCCCAGGGGGAATGGAGAGGAGAAAAAGAATTTGAATGTCTCCTTTTCGTGAGATTACCCTTCTTTTTTCAGTTGTGTTTATTCCACTTATTTCTTAGCCACTACATTTCATCAATTTTGGACTGCTACTTTTTACTTCAACTGTTCAATAAATATCTGTAATAACATCTCTTGTGATTCATACTCTACAGTACATACATTCTGAATCCTATTTTTTAATTTATTTTTTACTGAAGTATAGTTGAATTACAACTATGTGTTAGTTACTGCTGTACAGCAAACTGACACAGTTATATTTTTTAAAATAATTTTTCATATTATTTTCCATTATGGTTTATCACCTGAATCCTATTTTATACTTAAGAATATATGAGAAAACAGAGGTCCACTGATCGTTTAATTTGTTCATATCACACAGCAAGTTAATGAATAAGAAAGTCAGGACTAGTGCCTAGCCTTTTTCATTCCTAATTTTTATGCTTTTTCATCAAAATGAGTTTTGGAGATACAGTTATTGAACAGCTTTTTAAAATTTCACATGTTTATGGAGCAGCTTTGGATATTTGTTTTACATGACTTTGGCTTACAAGTGAATTCTTTTTGATTCCTTATTTAACTTAAAGGAAACAATGACTCCAGAGGACCCTAAATTGTTCTAGCAGAGCCAGGTGAAATGTTTAGTCAGAGTAAGTAGCAATTGTACTGTTCCAGGTTTACCAGAACATTGAAAAGCTTCATCCCTAAACAACTTAAAGCAGCTGCAGACTTAAGGGGGACCATTAGGCCTGCTTTAGTTCAAACCTTTACCAAAATACTCCCAAAGCCTCTCTTTAGCAAACAAAGAGAACTTCACTGAGGAATAATATACAGTTTGTCAACACAAATCATTTTTTAAGATTTATTAACTTGAAGGACTTCCCTGGTGGTCCAGTGCCTAAAGACTCCATGCTCCCAATGCAGATGGCCCAGGTTCAATCCCTGGTCAGGGAACTAGATCCCACATGCTGCAACTAAAAGTTCACATGCCACAACAAAGAATTCGCATTGCCACAACTGAAGATCCTGTGTGCCACAACTAAGACCCAGCACAGCCAAAAAACTAACTAAATAAATAAATATTAAAAAAAAGAAAAGATTTACTAACTTTAAAAATTTTTGAGAATTTTCTTTGGCTATTTTGGTCTTCTCCTTTGCTTTAAAATGAAAACCTTGCAATTCAGCATTATATTTTTCCAAATTAATACCTCAAAACATTATTCCATTTAAAACCCTTAGGGAGGGCTTCCCTGGTGGCGCAGTGGTTGAGAGTCTGCCTGCCGATGCAGGGGACACGGGTTCGTGCCCCGGTTCAGGAAGATCCAACATACCGCGGAGCGACTGGCCCCATGAGCCATGGCTGCTGAGCCTGCGCGTCCGGAGCCTGTGCCCCGCAACGGGAGAGGCCCCAACAGTGAGAGGCCCGCGTATCGCAAAAAAAAAAAAAAAAAAAAAAAAAAACCCTTAGGGAATTCCCTGGTGGTCCAGTGTTTAGGACTTGCCACTTTCACTGCCGTGGCATGGGGTTCAATCTCTCTGGTCAGGGAACTAAGATTCCACGTGTGGCTTGGCCAAAAACAAAACAAAAACCCAAGAATACATAATATGATAAACATACTAACCAGAATAGGGTCATTAAAAAACTACACTTTGGGGCTTCCCTGGTGGTGCAGTGGTTGAGAATCTGCCTGCCAATGCAGGGGACACGGGTTCGAGCCCTGGTCTGGGAAGATCCCACATGCCTAGGAGCAACTAGGCCCGTGAGCCACAACTACTGAGCCTGCGCGTCTGGAGCCTGTGCTCCCCAACAAGAGAGGCCGCGACAGTGAGAGGCCTGTGCACTGCGATGAAGAGTGGCCCCCACTCGTCGCGACTAGAGAAAGCCCTCGCACAGAAACGAAGACCCAACACAGCCAAAAATTAATTAATTAATTAAGAAAACAAAAAACAAACCAAAAAACTACACTTCGAGGATACTTAGGCAGCATGAAACAATGCAGCATACTTAAGAACATCTTAGATATGAAAGAAGCAGATATAAGAACCTAGAACACAACAATCAGAAATGGAATTTCCAAAGCAGTTGGTAACCACAAAAAGTACAACTAGATTCTGCAGTTACAATCTAGGACAATAAACCCAAAGGCAATCTTTATATGTAAACTATTGGAAAGAGGAGGGCTTTGGCACACATAGCTTTTAGCAATCTCTTCTTTGTTCCCCACAAATTGAACATATACTTTCTTACTTCTCAATCATGCTACAAATAGCATTATGAATTCTGCGTACCTTCCCACAAATTCACACTCCAATGTAATTGCCATGACAAGTTATAAAATCTTTCAAATTGCCAAATCTAGGCCATCTTTTCATCTTCACCTTTTGTGATCATTTGGAGCATGTGGCACATACTTACCACCCCTAAACCTCAGGTCTCTTCAGCTGTTTCAGTTCTGCTTTACTAACATGCTAACTTATTCCTCAACCTGTTCAAGCACCTGCCCGTCTCTTTTCCCACTAGAAAGTACTTTCAAACCAGTAACTGCTTCATATAATTTTATGCTATCATGGCCTAACATAATTCTAGAGGTATTAGAGTGTCTTAGAAATATCTTTTCTATTTGATCCTTCCATTTCCATTACCACTATCTTAGCTGAAGACATTACTTTTCATCTAGGTCACTGGATCCAAACCTGGCTGATGAATCTCCTGAGAAGTTTTTAAAAATAGATTTGTAGCCCCTGGAACTTGGATTTTTTTAAACTTTTTATTCTATATTGGAGTATAGCTGATTAACAATATTGTGTTAGTTTCAGGTGTACAGCAAAGTGATTCAGTTATACATATACATGTATCTATTCTTTTTCAAAATCTTTTCCCATTTAGGTTGTTATGTAATATTGAGCAGAGTTCCCTGTGTTATACAGTAAGCCTTGTTGGTTATCCATTTTAAATATAGCAGTGTGTACATATCAATCCCAAACTCCCTAACTATTCCTCCCACCCCCACCTCCATAAGCATAAGTTCATTCTCTAAGTCTCTTTCTGTTTTGTAAGTAAGTTCATTTGTATCATTTCTTTTTTGCATATAAGCAATATCATATGATACTGCTCTTTCTCTGACTTACTTCACTCAGTATCACAATCTCTAGGGTCCATCCATGTTGCTGAAAATGGTGTTATTTCATTCTTTTTAATGGCTGAGTAATATTCCACTGTATATATGTACCACATCTTCTATATCCATTCCTCTGTCTGGAACCTGAATTTTTAATGACCTCCCCAGATGATTCCTAAATTTGAAATCCATTGATATACAAACTTTGGGGGGCATCAGACTTTAGCACAATAACTTGCAGGACTTGTCAAAGCACACATTGCTAGGCCCCATCTCCAGTTTCTTACGTCTGGGGTGGTGCTTAAGAATATGAACATCTAATAGATTTCCAGCTGATGCTGGGCTACTGGGCTGAGAACAATTCTTTGAGGATCACTGATTTATCAACAGATCTTTGCTGTAATTGCTTAACTGCTCTTCCTGACTCAGACTCTTCCCTCTCTAATCCGTCCTCCCTGCTGCACCAGAGGAAGAGTCTTTCTAACGCAGATGATTACGAATTAATTTATGGAAAACGCCTTTTATAGCGACTGGCTAATAGTAGATCCTCATAAAAATGTACCAAATTTACAAATGTCAGGATTCCCTGGTGGCGCAGTGGTTGAGAGTCCGCCTGCCAATGCAGCGGACACGGGTTCATGCCCCGGTCCGGGAAGATCCCACATGCCGCGGAGCGGCTGGGCCCGTGAGCCATGGCCACTGAGTCTGCGTGTCTGGAGCCTGTGCTCCGAAACGGGAGAGCCCACAGCATTGAGATGCCCGCGTACTTCAAAAAAAAAAAAAAAAAAAAAAAAAAAGTCATTCAAATTAACGACAACCAAACTTTAGTTACTCCCTATGGCTTATATAGCAAATAAGATGACCTTTAATAATTTTCATAATTTAGGCCTAATCTCCAAGTACACCTTTCCTCCATTTCCTCTACTCCCACCCCTGCATTCTACACTGGCCAAAGTAGACTACTCACTGTTCTCTGCATTTTCATACCATCTACAACCTTTTATAAAGTATAAATACTATATTTTAAAAATACTACCACATGCCCCAAAGTATCCTGGAAATTCTTAGAAAGTAGACTATTTTCACTTACAATCTATAAGACCATTATAAAATAGTGCCCCCAAACTAAAACTCTCCCCCAAACTAAAAATCTAACTTGTCTGGTAGAGCTATAAATTAGTATAATTCTACTAACTTACATGTTATTTCTCAAGCAGGCATTAATTCCAATGACTTCATAAATAATTTATCAAGAACGTCATATATGGTATACTTTTTTCCAGGAAAACACTTGAACCAATATTGCTCTACATATTTTTTAAAAAATCAAATAAATATGGACTTTAATCTCCAAAATTCAGTGAGGTAGGCATAGCAGAGATTTGGCTCCAAAGTACTTCTCTACAGTATCATGTCCTATCACAAACTTACTCGGTAAATTTTACCATCTCAAATGAAAATAAGTTTTTATAGTAATCAAGTTCCAGTTTCTAAAACTGATCTTATCTTCGGGCTGGAACCCTCTGGCCACATTTTGCCCTGCACATTTGCTTGGCTCATGTAATTTTTTAAATTATTTAATTTCAATTGCCATACTTGAAAACTGATTACACATCAACAATCCAGATTTTTGGCTTCTTTTTAAGAGTCGAAAGCACATCCATTAGGATGGATATTATTAAAATAAACAAAAAGAAAATAAGTGTTGGTGAGGATGCGGAGAAATTAGAATTCTTACTGGTAGAAATGCAAAATGGTGCAGGCACTATGGAAAACAGTATGGCGATTCCTAAAAAACTTATATAAAAGGAACTACCATATGATCCAGCATTCCTGTTTCTGTGTATGTTCCCAAAAGAATTCAAAGTAGGGTCTTGAGCAGATATTTGTATATCCATGCTCATAACAGCACTATTCATAATAGCCAAAAAGTAGAAGCAACTCAAATGTCTATTGACAGATGAATGAACAAAATGTGGTATATACATACAATGGAATACTATTCAGCCTTATAAGGAAGGAAATTTTGACATATGTTACAGAATAGATGAATCTTGAGGACATCATGCTAAATGAAATAAGCCAGTGACAAAAAGGCAAATGCCACTTAAATAAGTTATGTAGTCAAATTCAGAGACAGAAAGTAGAATGGTGGGTGCCAGTGACTGGAGGAGGAGGGGATGGGGAAGTTGTTGCTTAATGGGTATAGTTTCAGATGTGCAAGATGAAAAAGTTCTGGAGGTTGGTTGCACAACAATGTAAATATACTTAACACTACTGAACTGTAGACTAAAAAATGGTTAAGATGGTAAATTTTGTTTTTTTAACCACAAATTATTTTTTAATTTTAAAACTTAAAACATTAAAAACAAATTTTTTTAGAAGATGCATCAGCATTGTATCTCTCAGTTTTCCAACGTATCAATCAGCTGAAGCAGAGTAGTTTAACACTGTAAGCCCTCTCCAGGACCACCAGCTCCAACTCTCCAAGTTTTCTCCCTCATACCAAGGCCAAAGTGTCAACGGCCAACTCTTCCGCAGTTTTCACTGCCTATTCTTCACCTGGTTCTCTTCTCTCATTTGTTACTTTCAAGGCCATTGCTAGTACTTGAGTTTGCATCCTTTTCTCTGGCTCATGAATTTACAGAATGTTTATAAGATCTTGCTCATTACTTACCAACCTGTCCTTTGAATTTAAAAATACAAATCACATGCATATTTTTTTCCATCCTAACTAGGCTTTATACAAAAACCATTTCAAAGATGTTATTTATGGTCTAACAATATAATTGTAATGTCAAGTCTTTTCTTTTTTTCCTTTGGTTATTTTAAATATACACTTACTTTAAAAACTCCACAATAAAATCAGTTTGAAATGTACTAGTTGGATTAGTCAAGAACTCCAAGTTGTTCCGTATTCATACACTCACCTACTTTAAAAAAAAACTTGTTTACATGATTGTTTTCTCTATTAGATATGAGTTTCTTGAGGGCAGAAATTGCATCTTCTTCATCCTTATATTCCCAAGGCTGTACTACAGTATATGGAACACGATACTTAGAAGACTTACTCTCGTTCCTACATTCTGTCTCTGTTTTTGCAATTTCTTTGCACTAAGCAATAAAACTAAACTGGAACTGGTACTGCTTCACACACCCTGATTACTACCATTGCTCTTAAATGAAGCATAGCAATATTTCAGGGTATTTTTTTCTTTGGGACTTCCCTGGTGGCGCAGGGGTTAAGAGTCCATCTGCCAATGCAGGGGACACGGGTTCAATCCCTGGTCCGGGAAGATCCCACATGCCGCGGAGCAGGTAAGCCCGTGCGCCACAGCTACTGAGCCTGTGCTCTAGAGCCCGCGTGCCGCAACTACTGTAGCCCGTGTGCCTAGAGCCCATACTCCGCAACGAGAAGCCACCGCAATGAGAAGCCCATGCACCGCAACGAAGACTAGCCCCCACTCAATGCAACTAGAGAAAGCCCGTGCACAGCAAGGAAGACCCAACACAGCCAAAAATTAAATAAATAAATAAATAAATAAAAGCAATCATTTAAAAGAAAACAAATACAGATCATTCTATCAACTCCTTGTGTTATAGATTAAATGTTTTATTTGCAAAGGTATTCTGAGTTTTACATTAATTTCTAAACACCACTTGAAACTTTTCCTGAAATCTCTTAACGTAAAAAAATTTTGCAAATAATACATATACCTATTCTACCAAAGTACTCATAAAACTGATGTTTATTTTTGAAGGTATGTGGTCTTACATACACATCTAAATGTATATGACAGCAACTATCCCCCAGTACCTACCTGGCGCACTTCTGAAATGGCTAAAACAGACTGGTAGGTCTTTGGAACTCCACTTCCATGGAATAAATTAATAGGCTCTCTAATACCATTCAACCTAAAAAGTAGCTTCTTAGCTCTCCATGACGCAAAGGAGAAGTAAAGAATTAGGAGCCAGCCAACCTGGTTTTAAATCCTGTTTCTATCGCTTTCGAGTAAAGTTCCTCAACTTTCTTCATCTGTGAAGTTAGGATAATACCTCCTTCGCTGGACTGAGTGATATATGCCTGGTATTAATTTGCTTCTACATTAATAATTTATTACTTTGGCTGGCCTGAATTACTGGGTACTAACCTAACAAACAAGCAGCAACGGCTCTCTGATATTTCTGAGTTTATATTCAACCTAAAGCTTAAAAAAGAAAATCAAGAAACATATCTATATATGGCCATATATTCTTATTAAGAAACATAATTATTTAAACAATTATTTTTACATATATTGTGTCAGACATTAAGGACAAACTTCAAATTCTATCTAGTGGGAAAATGCGTATTTAGAGAAAATGAGCTTATTAGTTTCAGGATTAAAAGGGGTTTAGGTTACCTTGGGTTTTTGAGGCCATTAGTTATGAAAAAATTTCCCTTACCTTTCACTTAAATAACAGAATCTTTAGAGCTGAGCTTTTCTTCAAGGTTTTCCTAGCAAACAAACTTTCTATTCACTCACAAATAGCTCAACAAAACAGCATTATAAAGGGATGGAATGAGACTCATATACTCCTTTGTTGTTTAAGAGAAGTCTGTATTTTCTTTGTTTGTTTGTTTGTTTTTTGCAGTACGCGGGTCTCTCACTGTTGTGGCCTCTCCCACTGCGGAGCACAGGCTCCGGATGCGCAGGCTCAGCGGCCATGGCTCACGGGCCCAGCCGCTCTGCGGCATGTGTGATCTTCCCGGACCGGGGCACGAACCCGTGTCCCCTGCATTGGCAGGCGGACTCTCAAGCACTGCGCCACCAGGGAAGCCCAGAGAACTCTATATTTTATGCCAGATTATATAGGCTCAGTGTGATATCTCTTGAGGAAACTATGACTATTTTCTCAAAGTATAAACTTCATTTCTGTATATAAAGTACAGATTTTATTAGATGTTTCTGATTTCCAAAATAACAGTATTAGGATATGCCTCATTTTAGGCTTTAAAAAACTGCATAATAAAATAGTGTAAGTAGGTATAAAGCTAAAACACAAAGCACATATGTATTTCTTTCTAGCGTAAAGGAGAAGAGTGTCATGTTTCTTTCTGAACAGCTAAAAGTTTCCCAAAATTGCACTAGTAAATTAACACGAGTACCACATGACATTTTAAATTTTTGAGAACACATCTGTTGGACACAACACAAAACGCTAGCTCGAGGTAGTTTACATTTTCCGTGTTAGATAACATTATATTCCTTCCCATGGCAGTGCATCTTTGCAAAACTGGATTTTCAGCAGTTGAAGTACTACGCAAAAAGCACAGTGGAACAGGAATACTGGCAGTGTTCAAGCTGATTCCAAGGTTTGAGAAGTTGTGCAGCAACCACCATTACTTGTTAAATTCTTATTAAGTTGTTTGCACCTAACTGCTTAATAAATGGAATCATTAGGCATTTCTTTTGGCCTGGTGTATTGTGAAAAAACTATAGAAACAGTAAAGGGCAACATGAGCTGAGAAAGTATTGGGGACGTCTGTGGTATATGCAAGAAATACACTAAAACAAAAACGTTATTTCACTGTTCATTTTCTACCTAAGAGATTTTTTAAATAGTCATATAAGAAGGGGAAAAAATATATACAAACATACAAAGTTTTGATTTTTATTGAAATCTTGTGTTAGGTATCAAACAAAATTTGCTTTCTTCCGATAAAAATATTCTCTCAGATGTATCCAGATAACTGCTAAGTCTAAATTGGTCCTCCAATGTCTTGTTTTATTTTTACTGTCCTCATGAAATGTTCATATACACTTAGGATGTTCCAAAAAAAATTTTTATCGCGTAAAGGACCGTACGTGACGACCTCTACCACTGCCTCCACTAACAAACTTTCCTCTTGAGCCTCCACTGCCGCTATTTGCACTTGCCCAGGAAGGCCCTAGTCCCCCACGACCTCTGGAAGCACGGTCACGAGGACTTGGGCGATAGCCTATAAAAGAAAAGAATATAATTTTTAGTTGCAACATCCTTTCCTTTCCCATGACATAAATACTAATCTATACCACCGAGCTCAAACCAAGACAGGGATTACTGTTTGCTCCTTTAAAACCCAAGTGTAAGTTCTGTGAATGTGTTGAAGACCACTGAGTTGTCCACTTTAAATAGGTAAATTGTCTAAACATAAGAATTACATCTCAAATAAAGCTGTTATTTAAAAAATGTCCATTTGGGACTTCCCTGGTAGTCCAATGGTTAAGAATCCGCACTTTCACTGCAGGGGCACAGGTGTGATCCCTGGTAGGGGAACTAAGATCCCGCATGGTGTGTGGTGCAGCCAAAAAAACAAAAAATGTGCATTTGAAACCAAAAGCTACATCTGACCAGAATTTTGGACTTGACATAGGAATGTTTTAGGGGGGGAAAAGAGGTTATATGCTTACATACACAAGACAATACTGTAAACAGAAACAGGATACAGTTGACCCTTGAACAACTCAAGGGTTAATCCAAGTATAATTTATAGTTGGCCCTCATATCCAGAGCCTCCTCTGCAACCTCGATTTCAACCAACCGTGGATCCTATTTATTGTTAAAAATATCCACATATAAGTGGACAACCCTTGCAGTTCATACCTTCATTGTTCAAGAGTCAACTTATATACTCTACGAAGACATCTCGGTTTACTTTGGTCAAAAAGGTATCTTAAGGATTGATTTTCCTTCTTTATTGAACTATTAAAAAACAGCACACCAACATGGAACTACTCATTATACACACATAGTTCAGAATCTAAAATTCTGAGTATTTATACAGAAGATGTACACTGGGCACTCACTCACAGAAATAAAATTAAATTGACTTTAAAATTATATGTCTACATTCTAAAATATTCTCTCCCAGAATGAGAATATATGACATTCAACAATCTGAAAAGGATTCACCTCCCTCTCTCTCAGAAGTATCAAGTAAGAAGAAAGTGTACCTGTAGAACTAAGTGGTCGTAATGGTGGGAGAGGGCCCCTGTTAAAATTGCTCTGGCCTCCACGACTTTCATTGTAAGTTCCTCGAGGAGTATTCTGAGCACTCCAACTGGAACCTCTTGTTCCCTCCCGACGACTGTAGTTTCCTAAACATAGGCAACATGATCAAAATCTACTTTTTCCACAACTTCAACTGGATTAAGGAAGATATGACATGTTTTTCTTAATTTTCAAAAGCAATGGAAGAGAAACTATGAAATTTTGTACACGGAATAAAGGTAGAGTGGCAGCATCATATGTAGTCAGAAGCAGAGGCTCTGGAGCCAGACTGCCGGGGTTCAAATACTGGTTCTGCCACTTATATTTTATGTGTCCTGGTCAGCTAACTGACAAGTTTTCTCTTCTATTAAGTGGGGCTACTAAAAGAACCTATCTCATCAGGTTGATAAGAGTATTACATGCAAAGTGTTTAAAACAGTTCCTAACAAAGTTATGGGTTTATTATTAATGTAAACACCTATGCTCTTTTGCTCCCACCCTCTTAACTCAGAAGCATGAAAATATGTCATCAATCCACTAGTAAAATATAATGTCTATACGTTTATATTTTAGAACTCAGATTCTAAAATCTTGAAAAATTTTAAACAGATTAAATATAACATTAGGAAGCAAGTAGATAAGAGAATCAATGGTGAACTACACAGAACAATCCTAAGGGAACTGTTGATAAATACAACTGTGAAAATTATGTATGGATATTATTCAGAAAGGATAAACACAATTCTCAACGTAGAAAGGAAAATAATTAGCCAATACTTCTTTTAAAATCATCACTAAATATGCAATTAATCAAAAATTAAATTAAAAAATGATTTTTCCTATACAATAAAGGACTTTTCAAATAGTACCGTTGGCCTAGAGCCAGATTAACACTAGTAACAGGAAAATACTTTATCTGAATTGCTTCTATTCAAATCACTTCTATTCAATATTCTAATATTAGAATAACTCATTAGAAAACATACATAATTCATTACCTTTTGAAGCAGGTGGTGTAAAAAACCTATTCTGACTGTGAAAAGCACCCCGTCCTCCCCGATTGCCTGAAAATCCACCACGAGAAGAAATCTTCTGAGATACTTTGAGTGGCCGTTTTGGTGGGGGTATTCCATCTTGAGGGACCACTTCTTTACTTTCGGCTGCAACAAAGTCATCCACGTGCATAGACGGTGGTCTGCTTGTGTTCTGTTTTCTCTGACGAAAAATATCATGGGGTCGTATACCCTGTCCAAATCCTCCCCTGCCCCTTCCTCTTGGTGGTGGCACAACATGAGCTCGTTTGGCAGGTTCAATGTATTCAGATTTTCCACTATGAAAACAAAAATACTCCATGAAAACTTTCTCCTTTACACATTTCCAGTGAAAATATAAGTCAATCTTTGCAATACTGAAAACTATATATCAATTATTTCTTATCCCAATTTTTTTACTGCAAATATCTCTATGACTTGCCAGGGAAATACAACAAAACTAGCTAAGAATGGTACTCACATTTTATTGATATGACTAACAATTTTTTAAAATAATCCAGTTTGCTCTTTTTCAAACCTTCTGAACTCTCATTAAGTAAAACAATATAATAAGTGTACCAGGTATGTCCTGGTCAAATTACTATCTTTTAAAAAATTCAAGGGCTTCCCTGGTGGCACAGTGGTTAAGAGTCTGCCTGCCAATGCAGGGGACATGGGTTCGTGCCCCGGTCTGGGAGGATCCCACATGCCGCGGAGCGGCTGGGCCCGTGAGCCATGGCCGCTGAGCCTGCGCGTCCGGAGCCAGTGCTCCGCAACGGGAGAGGCCACAACAGTGAGAGGCCCGCGTACCGAAAAAAAAAAAAAAAAAAATTCAAAACAATATTCATGACTGAAGTATTATGCCAACTTCCTTTCTCCTTTAATAGTCATGTGTCTATCAAAACATATTTAAATAAATAAGCTTACTTGACCCCAACCAAGATCTTTATTAAAAGAAATTTTAGGGCTTCCCTGGTGGCGCAGTGGTTGAGAGTCCACTCCTTTAATAGTCATGTGTCTATCAAAACATATTTAAATAAATAAGCTTACTTGACCCCAACCAAGATCTTTATTAAAAGAAATTTTACCTTGAAGTTATAAAGGTCTCATGCTTGTGCTTCCCAAGTTTGAACCCTTTAGTAGTCTTGGTTCTTCCTGGAGATGATGGTTCCGACAAAAACGAGCGCTCTAATTCCGAGTGCAAGTCAAAGTCACTACAACATTTTTCAGAGAGTTCAATCAAGTCAACCTTTACCTGCAGTCACAAAAATGAAATAAAACCAAAGATATATCTTAAATGTAACTATTAATGTGACATTACATTTTAAATGTACTATTAACATAACATTTGATTACAGGAATTCTTATCTCCTATAAACTATATTTGAGTCTCATAATAAATCAATGATAGGTCCTTCATCGTTTCAAAACCCAACACCATTGGTAGTTGTAAAAAAAAATACCTTAGGAATTCAGCTGCTTTCATTTGGGGGTGGGGTGGGTGGCACTCCTACTCACAGAAGGGCTATTAGTCTGGGAAACCTCTGCTGCCTGACAAGGATCTCAGTATTTCTCTATATAAAGTAACAATGGAGTATCTCCAGAACTTTTCCAAAATAATCTGAAAATAAAATACTCCACAAGCCTTGTATAGTCACTACATATTATAAAAGGACTCTGTGCCACAGATCTCCTAGTTCTATGAGTTTAATGAGGTTGCAACCTAAGTCAACTTTCAGAAGAATGAAAATTATGTTTAAGTTTTATTCAAATTAATCAAACCTAAAAGACCAAAAATTTCCCTAAACCCCATAAGGTCATAACCATCATCTCAAGACAGCTGTGATTCAACATAGTTAGAACAAATATTTTCAACCTGTGATGCCAAATATGGTAGCCACTAATTACGAGTGCCTACTTAAATTTAAATTAATTAAATCAAAATAAAATTCAATTCCTTAGTCATACTAGCAACATTTCATTGCTCAAAAGTCACATGGGGCTAGTGGCTAACTGGACAGGGCAGATTATAGAACATTTCTGTCACTACAGTTCTAAAGAATCACTAAACAACTTACACTAAAGAAAAAAAATTGTTTAATGCAATCTTAATTCAATTGCATGTGATATTTTAAAGAAGGAAAAGGAGTTCTCAATACACCAAATACACCTTAAATGTGAAGCAAATCATTCTTTTAGTTTTATTGTCCATAATGAATACTAGCATTTTTTGGACCAGGGAATATCCAAATATATTTCTTTCTTTGAGTATCCACTCTTCTTCTGGAGTACCCTTCCTCTTGATTTACAAATAAATCTGATGTTATCGAAAAAAAATATATTTTTTTTAAATCAAGAAAAAACAATATATGGTACAATAAGATGTGACTGAAATCATCCTCCCTATGAGAATCATTAAACAGACTGCATTAAAATCTTTAACTATACTTTTACCTATTCAGTATTACGTTAAAGAATGTCAATTTGGATTCATACTATATTATTTTAACAAATATATTTTTTACATTTCCCCAAATTAAGAGCAGATACCACAACAGAGCAGATTCCTCCATTTAAACCCAAATATAGGAATTAATTATAATTTTGTGGGATACTATTCTATACCCTACAAATATGAGAAACCAAAGTGCTTCAGAGTACATACGCAAAAATGTGATTTTCCACTCATTCTCAAATGTACAGATCACTAACTAGAAAGAGGCAAAACAGGTAGCATAAAAAAACGAAGAGTCCTGGACACCATTAAGTGGGCAACTGACATAAAAATGATGCAGTACTAGTCCCAAGACAGACTTTTAACAGCCATATAATATGTAATCTATTTTAGTTCTAACAATATGCAAAAAAACAAACAGAATTTTTTTCTAAATATTTAGTAATAAAATTACTTATACCAAATCCAGATCTGTATCAATCTCTTCAGCCTGAAATGGAGTGAACCACATAGATTTCAACTGATCATCCATGACATCAGCTAGCACATATGCAGTTCTAGAATACAGAAAGTATTTGTTAAAAAGCAGAATTCCAAAATTAAATATTTTAGCTTAACTCCTAAGTAAAACATGTGAACAGCACAATTAAAAATATTACCCTCTAAAAGTATTAGCACTTAAAAAGACTCCTTCAAGAAGCTATTTAAGAATTAAGTATCCTTAAAAACCAGTAACTTGGAAATTAATCCTGTTATGACAAATTTTGATCTTTCAATAAAATAAAACAGAACCCTGGCTTTATTCCCAAAAAGCCAAGTTTATAACACTGTACCAATGTGTAATTTTTCTAAATTTAGAGAATAATTTCATCATATTAAATATTCATTATGCTCTAAAAGGACAGTGCTCCAAAGATCAAGAGGCATATCCTCTAGACCAGGGATCAGTAAACTATGACCCCCATTCTGCCAGCCTGTTTTTGTACAGCCTGCAAGCTAGGAATGGTTTGCACATTTTTAAAGCTTTTTTAAAAAAAACAAAAGAAACAAGCAAAAAGCTATAGAAGTATATGCAACAGAGACTGAATGTGGCCTGCAAAGTCTAGATTTTTTATGATCTAGCCCTTAGAGAAAAATAAGTTGCTGGCCCTCTCTAGATCCCATCCATTAAATATACAATATCTATTCAACCACAAAACATTGCTTGTTTTACCTATTGTTAAACAGATTCTGGAGAGATTCTGGAGCTGAAAGTACTGGTTCTACATCCTGGTCACCAAGAGGTAAAGGATCACCCGATGACTCCAGCATCTGCTTAAGTCCAACCACATTGTCCAACAAAGAATCCAGATTGTCATCATCTTTTGAATGCTCCTAGATACAAACAAAAGCAGAATAAGAAGGTGCAGGTAAAACCTGAACATTTATGCCCATCATCTACTGACTCTTTAGTAGAAAAGGTGGTATTATTTCACTACTAAGAAATTTGGAACACCATCAAGAAATTATCAACTTAACATTAAACATATTAAAATAAAACAAACACCAAAAACGATTGTTGTTACTTCTAAAGAGTGGTAGCAGGGGGCACCCTGCATTCAAACAATAGATAATTCAAAAAGTACTGCCTTCATGTACTCCTTAAAATCCATAATAGTATGGGGACTTCCCTGGTGGCACAGTGGTTAAGAATCCGCCTGCCAATGCAAGGAACACGGATTCAATCCCTGGTCTGGGAAGATCCCACATGCCGCGGAGCAACTAAGCCCACGTGCCACAACTACTGAGCCCATGCGTCACAACTACTGAAGCCCACGTGCCTAGAGCCCGTGCTCCGCAACAAGAGAAACCACCACAATGAGAAGCCCGCGCGCCACAACGGAGAGTAGCCCCCGCTCGCCTCAACTAGAGAAAGCCCGCACACAGCAACAAAGACCCAATGCAGCCAAAAATAAAACATAACAACATTTTTTTAAAAATTCATAATAGTATGGAAGACTTCACTCCAAATTATTAATTCAGAGTATAAATACCCGACTGAGAGTTCACTGTTTTAAAAAGTCACTAAGAAAACTTGTACAAGTCAAACTGAGAAGAAAATATGTCTTGGGAATGAGCTCTTCTTATTTTGTGTTGTTTTGTTTTTTTACCAAAACAAGCTTCTCTAGTTCAAGGAACAAATTTTCTGGACTTTCTTCTTTGCTTTGTAGAAGCTGTTTTAACTCTGCAGCATTAATACTCATCGTCCGTGATGGATGAGCTCCCTCTACTTCCATGAGACCACTATCATCTCCACAACATCCCTGTAAATGTCACACACAAGTTAAATTTGAGAGCAGAGAAATTTGCAAAAAATGCTTCCAAACTTACTCAGATATTTAAGATTGCTGCAATCTTCCCCTCAATGTTTTTGTTTTTACATCAGTATGAATGGCTGGTTTTAAGAATTAGCTCAAAGCTGAAACAAGTTTTCTTTGAGTTAAGACTCACAAAATAAATAGGTAAACACTTGTATTCAAATTACTGGCACCAAGATTTCTCAACAAAAATATCCAATGACAAATACACTGGCACTTGCAGGAAACATAATACATTAATTGATACTCAAGTTAATAAAATGCCTGCTATAACAGAGAACTAATGAAAGCTGTATTTGTTTTTCTGGAGATAAGGCAAACAACTAAAGAAAACAGTAACTATCATATTTAAGACTATGTGCGGTCATACAGAAAGTTAACATTTTCTGCTTTAAAAAGTATGCCACAAAAAAAAAAAAAAAAGTATGCCACATAGGGCTTCCCTGGTGGCACAGTGGTTGAGAGTCCGCCTGCCAATGCAGGGGACACGGGTTCGTGCCGCGGTCCAGGAGGATCCCACATGCTGCAGAGCGGCTGGGCCCGTGAGCCATGGCCACTGAGCCTGCGCGTCCGGAGCCTGTGCTCTGCGACGGGAAAGGCCACAACAGTGAGAGGCCCGCATACCGCAAAAAAAAAAAAAAAAAAAGTATGCCACATAATAAAATGAATATGGGAATGTGAAAAAAATTCACCAGGCAAAACAAATCTCAGTTCATGACAATAAATCCATCCATATTGTCACATATGAAAAAACACTTAAGTAGTTTCAAATCTTCAGAACACAGTCCTGTTTTAAATGGTTCAACATGAATATTAAGGCCAAAACAGGGAGAGGCCCCCAAACCCAAAAAAAAAAAAAAAAAAAAGTATGCCACATAATAAAATGAATATGGGAATGTGAAAAAAATTCACCAGGCAAAACAAATCTCAGTTCATGACAATAAATCCATCCATATTGTCACATATGAAAAAACACTTAAGTAGTTTCAAATCTTCAGAACACAGTCCTGTTTTAAATGGTTCAACATGAATATTAGTCCTACCAATCCAAATGTAAGAGTCAGTATTTTTAAATTAACAGTAACAATTAAAATTTGTTTGTAGCTCCTACCATTCGTCCTATAACTGGACACATTTCGGTGAAAACTAAATGAAAATTATTCTTCACAGATTCCCACTCAAACTGATACTGTGCTTGAAGCACACTTGTTCCTTTCAGAAAACACTAGACTGAGGAAGTCATTTACATTGTACTATGGAAGAGGACATACGGTTTTAATAAGAAATTCAATAAACCATTATGTCTACAAGGGTTTTAACTGCTCTGTTTGGAGGTGGCAATGAAGACTAGGTTGACGATGGTCTAGTTCATGTTTTATTTTTAAAAAATTAAACTAAATGAGTTAAAAGCAATCAAAATGCACTAACAGACTGTGAAGTTATCTTTAAAGGAACTGTCCCCTACATGTTGTTAAAATGTATGAATTACAGACTAAATTTATTTTATAGAAATAAGTATATTAACCAGAATACAAATTATCAAGGCATCTATCTGACTTCTTTCCTCACTCTTAGTTATTCATACCACTTTAACCAGAGGTGGTAAGTTCAGTATAGCTGAATCAGAAAGTATTATAATGATTATTATTTTTAAAGGTCAGGGAAAACAGAAGAAAATCAGTTTTTTAAAAGAGAGGGGAAAAAACTATGAACTAATTAAAATATTTGGAACGATGTAAAATTTTCATCTCTCTCTACTATCTTGCTTTTCCATTATTATAAACAGAAACAGTTTTAAACAACATAAAACGCATTTTAAATTCTATTCTACTTGTTATTAAAAGTAGTCTTAGAAAATCTAAGGTCAAATTTATCACAATTTGATGTTTTCTATATATACATTACTGTGAGAAGTAATAAAAGAATTTTTAAGGAGATTTTTTAAGCTACACAGTTATTTCAGAAAAATGAAAATTCTATCAAATTTGTGATACCATTTCAAATCTCCTTAATCATTTGTCAAACACTTCAACTATTAAATTATACAAGACACTGTACAATTACACTGGGAAAAAGCTAGCAAGACATGGTCTCTGACCTAAGTGACCTAACAGTCAGATAGTGGAATAGGAAATGGGAAATAGGCATATAAATGATCTATAAAAAGAAATCACTCAATAACATGCTGTGAAGTGTACAGAAAGAAAAGTAATATCAAAAGGCTTCACAAATTGGGATGCATTAAAATAGGCACTATAAATAGGCATAGTAAAGCATGGCCAAGGAGATACATATAGTAGATGAGACTTATGGATGATGGCTCCCAGTAAGGGAGAAGTGTTTGCAAAGGTAGCTTTTTGGCCATACAGTGAATAGTCTTGAATGTCATGCTAAAAAGTTTGGAATTTATTCTACAGATATGAAAAGGTATTGTAGGGTAGAGTGATATGATCCGACGTCTGCTTTAGGAAGTTATGAACTCACAAAGAACTATTTAGAATGTACCAAAGAAGTAAATGTTTGGAAGGAAAGTGGAGAGAAGGCTGATACAGTACTCTGCAAGAAAATATCAATAAACAGCTAAGAGTTATACAAAAACTGAATATAAATTCTGGAGTGGGAAAAGTACAATGAGTGGAACAAAAAATTCACTAGAGGGACTTCCCTGGCAGTTCAGTGGTTAAGACTTCACCTTCCAATGCAGGGGTTGTGGGTTCAATCCCTAGTTAGGGAGCTAAGATCCCACATGCCTCTCGGCCAAACAACCAAAACATAAAACAGAAGCATTATTGTAACAAATTCAATAAAGACTTGAAAAATGGTCCACATCAAAAAAAAATCTTTTAAAAGAAATATTTATTTATTTGGCTGTGTCGAGATCTTTAGCCTGCGGCATGCAAACTCTTAGTTGCAGCATGTGGAATCTAGTTCCCTGACTAGGGATCAGACTCTGGCCCCCTGCATTGGGAGCATAGGGTCTTAGCCACTGGACCACCAGGGAAGTGCCCTCCCCAAAAAAAATCTTAAAAAAAAAAAAAAAATCCACTAGAGGGGCTCAACAGCAGATTTGAGCTGGCAAGAAAAAAGGAACAGTGAACTTGAAGAGGGTCAACTAAGATTATCCATTTTAATGAACAGAAAGAAAAAAGAATGAAGAACAAGCATAGCCTCAGAGACTTGTGAGGTACCATCAAGAACACCAACACACACATAATAGAGTCTCAGAAGAAGAAAGAAAGAGTCAGGAAAAAATATCTAAAGAAATAATGACTGAAAACTACCCAAATATGATGAAAACATTACACTTTCAAGAGGATCAACAAACTCCAAGTAGAATGAACTCAAAGAGATCCACTCTTAGATACATCATGATCAAACTGTCAAAAGCCAAAAAAAAAGAGAGACTCTTGAAAGCAGTTAAGAGAGAGGTGACTCAACTAATAAAATATTAACAACTGATTTACTGTCAGAAACCACAGAAGGCAGAATGCAGTAGGAAAACATATTCAAAGTGCTGAAAGAAAAACACTATCAACAAAGAATTCTATAACTGACAAAACTATCCTTCAAAAATGAGGGAGAAATAAAGACATTCTGAATTCTTTTTTTTTAAGTGAGAGAGAATCTGTCACTAGCAAACCTACTCTACAAAAACTACTAAAGGGAGTCCTGCTGGGTGACATGAAAGGATATTAGACAGTAACCTGAACCCACATGAAGAAACAGTATGTCAGTAAAGGTTAGGTAAAAGGCAGTATAAACATATTTTTGTAACTCTTTTCTTCTCCTATCTGAATTAAAAGACAACAGAATAAAGCAATAATAATAAAACTGTGAAGATGGATTCACAATGTATAAAAATGTAATTAGTATGATAACAGCACAGGAACAAAGCTATATTGTAGCAGTTTTTGTATACTACTGAAATTATGTTGGGATTAATCAGAAAGAGACTATTAAATTAAGGTGTTAAATGTAGTATCCAGGGCAACCACTAAGAAAATAACTTTTTAAAAAAAGGTAAAAGAGAGAAAAAGGAAATTAAAACAGCACAGTAGAAAGCATCTGTTTAAAGCAGAAAAAAAAAAGGAGATAAAGAAAAACAAAAAGATATGTAGGAAGTAAAGAGCAAAACAGCAGACATAAATCCTACCTATCAATAATTAAACATTAATGGTTTGAATATACCAATCAAAAGGGAAAAATTGGCAGAATGTAAAAAACAAAACAAAACATGATCCAACTATGTTGTCTATAACAGACACACTTTAGATTATAAAATACAAATAGGCTCTACATAAAAGGGTAGGAAAAAATATACCATACAAACAATAACCAAAATAAAGCTAGAGTGGCTATACCAATAATACAAAATAAAAGTTTAGACAAAAGCTATTACTAGAGACAAAGAAGGACATTTTATAACAACAAAAGGGTTGATCCATCAGGAAGATATAACAATTATGAACATATATGCACCTGACAATAGAGCCCGGAGATGCATGAAACAAAAACTGACAGAAGTAAAAGGAGAAAGAGACAATTCAACAATAGTTGGAGACTTCAGCATCCCACTTGCAGCAGTGGATAGAACAACTAGACAGAAAATCAACAAGGAAACAGAAGGCTTAAACAACTATAAACCAACACTCCTAACAGACCTGTATACAACATTCCTCCAAATGGCAGCAGAAGACACCTTCCTCTCAACTGCACATGAAACTTTCTCCAGGATAGAAAATACCCCTAGGCTGTAAAAGTAGCCTCAATAAATTTAAATGGATTGAAATCATACAAAGTATGGTCTTTGGCCACAACGGAATAAAACTAGAAGTCAGTTACAGAAGGAAATTTGGGAAATTCACAATTATGTGGAAATTAAACACACTCCTAATAACCAAGGGGCCAAAGAAAAAGAAAAATTAGAAAATATTTGGATATGAACAAAACCAAAAACATGACATACCAAAGGCAGTACACAGAGGGAAATTTATAGCTGTAAATACTTATATTAATAATGAAGAAAGATCTCAAATCAATAACCTAACCTTCCAAGTTAAGAAACTAGCAAAAGAAGAGTAAATTAACCCCAAAGCAAGTAAAAGGAAGGAAACAGTAAAGATTAAAGCAGAAATAAATAAAATAGAGACTAGAAAATAGAAGAAAAATCAAAGAAACCAAAATGTGGTTATTTAGAAAGATCAACAAAAGTGACAAACCTTCAGCTAGACTAACAAAAGGGGAGAAAAAAGGAGAGAAGACTTAAATTATTAAAATCAAGAATGAAAAAAGCGCCATCATTAACAACCTTACAGACATAAAAAAAGTTTATAAGGAAATATAAACATTTGTGTGCCATCAAGTTAGTAATGTAGTTGAATGAAGAGAAACAAATTCTTAAAAAGACACAAACTACTGAAACTGACTCAAGAAGATACAGAAAATCTGAACAGATTTATAAGTAAAGCTATTTAATTAGTATCAAAAACACTTCCCACAAAGAAAAGCTCAGGTGGCTTTACTGACGAATTCTACCAAATGTTTAAAGAATTAACAACAATCCTTCACAAACTTCCAAAAAATAAAAGAGGAGAGGATACGTCCTAGCTCACTCTATGAGGCCAGAGATATCACAAGAAAGCTACATACCAATATCCCTATTGAATACAGACCCCAAATTCCTCAATAAAGTAAAGCAAACTGAATCTAGCAGCATATCAAAAAGATAGTACACAACGAACAAGTGGTATTTATTCCAGCAATACAAGGTCAGTTCAGCATGTAAAAAGCAATCAATGTAAAATATAATACAGAGAAAAACAACATGATCATTTATTTCAATAGACACAGAGAAAGTATTTAACAATATCCAACACCCTTTTTCATGATAAAAACACTCAGTGAACTAGGAATAGAAGGGAATTTCTTTGACCTGATTAAGGGTATCTATGAGTAACCATAGCTAACATCATATTTAATGGTGAAAGACTGAAAGCCTTCCCCCTAAGATTAGGAACAAGACAAAGATGTCAACTCTTGCCACTTTTATTCAACATGCAATGGAGGTTCTTGCGAGGACAATAAAGCAAGAAAAAGAAATAAAAGGTATCCAAATTGGAAAGGATACCACTCGCATTTAGAAAAGTCTAAGGAAACCACTAAAAACACTTTCAGAACTAATAAACAAGTTCAGCAAAGTTTCAGGACACAATATCAATATATGGAAATCAACTGCATTCCTAAACACTAGCAAAGAACATTCAGAAATGAAATTAAGGAACAATTCCATTTACAACAGCATTTTTTAAATTCCCAATTTAATTAGAGGCATAAACTTAACAAAAGAGGTACAAGACTTACACATTGAAAACTACGAAACATCATAGAAATACAGACAACCTAAATAAATGGAAAGCCATGCCATGTCCATGAATATGAAAACTTAATAGTACTAAGACAGTTATATTTCCAAAATTGACCTACAAATTCAATACAATCCCTATCAAAATCCCAGCAGTCTCTTTGCAGAAATTGACATAGAGACAGAAAAGGAAATCGGTGGTTGCCAGGAGCTAGGGGAAAGAAGGAATGGAGAGTTTCTGTTAATGGGCACACAGAGCTTCTTTGTGGAGTTATGAAAACATTCTGAAATTAGATAGTGGTGATGGTTGCACAATTCTATGAGTATACTAAACCCCACCAAATTGTTTAAAAGGGTGAATTTTATGGGATGTTATGCAAAAAGGAGCAAAAAGGAGAAACCAAGGTAATAGCAGTGAAATACAAAATAAGGAATGAAGTATGAAAGGTTTTGTGAATGAAACTGACAAGAATGAGCAGCTGCTGAAGATGGTGAACAAAAGGGGAAAGTTAGCCAGTATTCATGGTTTCTAACTTAATGGTCAGGAAAGATCAATGGTATAAAAGCAGGGCACATAAAAGATGAACCAAGTGTATGGGGAAAGATAACAAATTTGATTTTTGATATTCAGAGATTCTATCCACTAGAACGCAAGGGTAGACGGGAGAGGGAAACACAGAAGATGGAAAAGGTATCGGGCAGGTTATTAAAAGTGGTAAGATGTACCTCATAGATAGAATGAAGTGATACAGGGGTACATTTTCCTCTGATTAAGGAAGAATACAACAGAGTAGAAAGAACAGGGAAAGAATCTAAGGGAGAGGGAAAGAATTTAGAAATTAAACAGGGTGGTACTGACCTTCTCAATGAAGGAAGTAAGAAAAGCAAATGTATTGATGAGGGATGAATAAAAGCATTAATCAGCAGTCCTGAGGGCCCAGAAGAACCTGGACAGCATGAATGAACACTGGTTAGTGGTTTCTGATTAGAAACTGTTTAACTGATGACACGTTTAAGAAAACTGTCCTGCAACAGGCATGGGTCACGCTCTCACTTGCTCTCTTTCTGCCACCATCTTAGTTCCACGTTCCCCGCACAAAATGCCTGGTGAAGCCACAGAAACCGTCCCTGCTACAGAGCAGGAGTTGCCACAGTCCCAGGGTGAGACAGGGTCTCGAACAGAATCTGATAGTGATGAATCAGTACCAGAGCTTGAGGAACAGGATTCTACACAGGCAACCACACAACAAGCCCAGCTGGCAGCAGCAGCTGAAATCAATGAAGAACCAGTCAGTAAAGCAAAACAGAGCCAGAGTGAAAAGAAGGCACAGAAGGATATGTCCAAACTGGATCTTCGACAAGTTACAGGGGTTACTAGAGTCACTATCTGGAAATCTAAGAATATCCTTTTTGTCATCACAAAACCAGAAGTATACAAGAGCCTAGCTTCAGATACCTAAATAGTTTGGGGGGAAGCCAAGATCGAGGATTTATCTCAGCAAGCACAGTTAGCAGCTGCTGAGAAATTCAAAGTTCAAGGTGAAGCTGTCTCAAACATTCAAGAAAACACACAGACTCCAACTGTACAAGAGGAGAGTGAAGAGGAAGAGACTGATGAAACAGGTGCGGAAGTTAAGGACACAGAATTGGTCATGTCACAAGCAAATGTGTCAAGAGCAAAGGCAGTCCGAGCCCTGAAGAACAACAGTAATGATACTGTAAATGCTATTACGAAATTAACAATGTTACCATCTGAAAAGAGGGCCTTTTTTGGTGTTTCAAAAGAGTAACTGCAGCTGGGTTAGAAATCTGTACTGTTTTTATCATTAATAAAGTTATGGCTTCTTGTTGGATGAAAAAAAAAAATCTGTCAAACTGATACTAACAACATGTCACTTAGCATCTGGTAAAACTAATAAGTGGTCTTCCATCAAGTAAGACACTAAAATCTCTTTAGAGTAGGTAGCTACAGTCCTACTGTTAAATATACCAATCTTTCAGAATCAAAGCATCTGGTAAATTTAATCACTTTAATAAACTACATATGACACAGAACAAACAATAATTTGCCAATAAAACTGGCACAACAATAACTACAAACCCAACAGGCAGCCAAGAAGGGCTTACTGGAGGAAATATTCTCAATATAAATTGTATGCCTAAGAGAAATATACTAAACAGTAAATTTAATTTTTTCTTATGAAATCATCACATACATTTATTTTGTTAATACTGTACTATACAGGTCCTCGATAACTCTTTCTAAACAGAAATCTTAAATATGAGCTGCATTTCTTAAATCAATGTTGACAGAATATCAAACCCATAGGATGTTAACAGCCATACACATACACATACACATACACACAGACGCACAAGTATTCTGCAGGCAATACATTTGGACAAAACTGGATTAAATTGCAGTAAAGCAAGTTTCTATTCATCCAGGGCCTTTCAGAGCTTTTAATATACTAATGTGCAGCTGAGCTCCATCTGGGAGACATTTCCAAACTTATTTGACACTTTTTAAAGGCAGGCCTATTAGTGGCTTCTAGAATTGTGTCCACAATATATACCACAATTTTGATAAATACTAATGAGAGAAATTTTTAATTAGATTTTTTAACAATAAGATTTTAAAGCTGGGGAAATAATCTTTAATTCATATCTATGATGGATCCAAAATATTCCAGTATAATAAGCTTTACATTCACCCCAAAAATCACAACATACAAAACAGAGCCAGTAAATGTACAATTAAGTGACAGTAAGTAAATATTTGATTAAGAGACCGATAAAATTTGACTATTCTGACTGACTCTAGCAAGGTAACTCAATGTAAAGAATGAGGTAAAAAAATAAATGCACTATAGGTAGTATTCTCTCTTTTAAGAAAATGCAAATCATAGAGTATTCACAAATTAATAATGATGCCTAATAAATTAGAGTTCAATAAATTCTACTCTTAAACATCTACTTTTTTGATAAATCAAAACCCCGTACTTATACTGGGGTGAGGACACAGAAAAAAACAGTACTGTTAGTTCCAAGTTCCAAAAAACGTTATTCCAAGATATTTTTGAACCCAAGCGATTTTTTTAACATATGTAAAAGTTTATAAATATAAGAAATACCAAATACATATATATACTTACCATTGTATCAGAATTAAGAATTTGTCTCATAAATTCCAAAAATGAAGATGCAAGTTCACCCGTGTCTTTACTAAATGTGCTGACCACTCGTTTCAGTAAACTATGCAGAGCATTACTGTTTTTCCTTAAAGAACTGTAAATAAAGAAAATAGGCAATTTCTTAAAATTTGAGCATATAAATCTAGTATAAGAAATGAACTATCTCAGGACTTCCCTGGTGGTGCAGTGGTTAAGAATCCACCTGCCAGTGCAGGGAATGAGGGTTTGAGCCCTGGTCTGGGAAGATCCCACATGCTGTCGAGCAGCTGAGCCCGTGTGCCACAACTACTGAGTCTGCACTCTAGAGTCCGTGACCCACAACTACTGAGCCCGTGTGCCACAACTACTGAGTCTGCACTCTAGAGTCCGTGACCCACAACTACTGAGCCCGTGTGCCACAACTACTGAAGCCCACACACCTAGGGCCCATGCTCCGCAACAAGAGAAGCCACTACAATGAGAAGCTCGTGCACTGCAACAAAGAGTAGCCACCACTTGCCGCAACTAGAGAAAGTCCGCGCACAGCAACAAAGACCCAACGCAGCCAAAAATAAACAATAAGTAAATTAATTAATTTAAAAAAATGAACTATATCAGTTCAGACAGCCTAAAATTTAGTAAAATTAAAATTTTACATTTCAAAAAACGTAAAAAAGTACTTTGATGTTCCTGTCACACAAACCATTTAACAAAGCATTTTTTATAGTTGATATCTCCTTTTAAAGATAATCTTCAAAAACACTGAAAGAAAAAATTTTCCCCCAATAATAACGCTATAAAACTTAGCAAAATAAACTTGCAGGTTCCCTTTTTTACACTTTTTATAACCTGAGGATTTCTCTAACGTGAGGTTATAGCTGTCTCAAAAGCCTGACCAGAAAGCCTGACTTATGTAACTGCAAAGAATGATTAACTTTATGACATTGTAATCTGACAGAAAGAAATTAAGGGTACAGAGTAGGCATCAGCAAACTGTTTATGTAAAGAGCCTGATGATAAATATTCTAGGCTTTATGGGGTTATACATAACTCAATCTGTTTCTCTCTATACAAAACATCTGTCTCAGTCACAACTACTCAACTGCTGATACAGTGGGAAAGCAGCTGCAGACAACACATAAATACTGGCTATGTTCCAAGAAAGGCTGGATTTGGCCTCTGGCCCACAATTTACCAAACCCTAATATAAAGAGATTTCAGCATAAGAAACAATCACGATATGTATTCAAAATCATGACAATATACAGCCCTGCTAAAATTATCCTATGCATTTACACAGTTCATAGTTGATCAAAAGAAAATTTCAAGATTTGGGTAAAGCAATACAAAAGAGAGAAAGAAGACTCGTGCTCTTGAGAACTTTATAAAATAATGAAATGGACAAGGCACAACGAACAGGAATGATATTAAATACAGAGATAATACAATTAATGGAAAAAACAAAGGTTCAAAATTGGACTATACCAATTACTAGCCTCTACTTATAACCTTAAGAAAGTGAACCTTACTTAGACGGTCTATCAAAAACTGGGGTCCACTACACACCTTTTAGAATGTCTACAATAAAAAAAAAAAACCTAGCAATACCAAAATCTGGCATTTTGCTGGTAAACTTGTAGAGAAGTTGTCTATAAAAGGGTAGCACACTGGACTGCTGGGGTGATGGAGATAGCTCTGCATGGAAATGAGATGCTAGACACATGACTCTACTCATTTGTCAAAATCCACAGAACCGTGTATTATAAAACATGGGTGAGGTTACAAAGAAAGGGGGAAAGCTAGAATCAACCTTCTGATATTGTATTAGAATCAAAGTAGCTGTATGGACTCATTTAAAAAAATACATACATACAGGGACTTCCCTGGTGGTCCAGTGGCTAAGATTCCATGCTCCCAATGCAGGGGGCCCAGGTTCGATCCCTGGTCAGGGAACTAGATCCCACACACCACAAATAAGAGTTCACATGCCACAACTAAAGACCCTGAATCCCGCAACTAGACTCCACATGCCTCAACTAAAAGATTCCACATGCCGCAACTAAAGATCCCGCAACTAAAGATGCTGCAACTAAGATCCAGCGCAGGCAGGCAGGCAGAAAGACAGACAGACAGATAGATAGATAAATGGAAAGATATTTTTTTAAGTACATACATAAAATAAGTAGATGAAAAAATAAACGTAGATTTGTGTATATGCATGATTTAGGACACATATATCTCCCAGCTCTAGCCAATAAGAAGAACCAAAATCAGTAACATAAGTTGAACAACAAAATAAATAACAATAGTGTTCAATTACTATACAAGAAAAAAAAGTCCATGAATCCATATTGATATACCCAAATAAGTAAATAAATGAGGGAAAAGTGATGAATTCTTTCTTACAGAAGGACAATTAAATGAGAAAGGAATGAGAAAAATAGGAAATCACTATTAGAACACCACAGTAATAACTGCCACATGCCAAGATTCACGGATGGATAGTAAAATGAGTGGACGAAAGTTCTAAGTAGAAACAGGACATTTACATAGTCTCAAAGTATATTCTTCAAAATGTTTAGTACTTAAAAACGGAAAATTAGTAAGTTTGCTGTGCAGAATCCTGGCAGACAGCACCTCAGTCAAGTGACCGAGGTTAATATCATCACTAATACATTATGTATTTCCTGATATCATGTACTCAGAAAGGTACATTGCCTCTGTAGTATCCTTCTCAATAAAGCATAATCTCAATCTAATTATGAGAAAACATAAGACAAAATTAAATTGAGGGACATTCTACAAATGCTCTCCAAAAATGTCAAGGTCATGAAAAATGAGGATACAGGAGACAAAGGATACATTAAAACTAAAAGCAAGGTAGGATCCTATCTTGGATCCTGAAACAGAAAAAGAACATTACTAGAAAAACTGGTAAAACTTAAATAAATTCTGTATTTTAGTTAATAGTATTACGCCAAGCTTAGTTTCTTAGTTTTGGTAAATATTCAATGGCTATATAAGACATCAACACAAGGGTAAGTTGGATGAAGGGTATATCTGAACTCTGTACTATTATTTTTGTAATTCTTCTTAAAGTCTAAAATTATCTCAAAATTTTTTTTTCTTGAGTGGGGCCTGCTTCAGGACTAGATGAAAAGTATATAGTGATCTGTTTATTTAAAAAGCCAGATCATACTACACCTCTGCTCAAAACCTTACAATGGCCCTTATAAACAAACCTAGAGGCCCTTGATGATCTGCCCTCCCCATACCCACCCATTACTTCTCTGACCCTAGGCCCTATCATTTTTCTCCTTGCTTACTCACTTTAGGAGCAACCACCATGGCCTCAAGGCTTTTTCTCAGACAAGTTAGGCATGCTATTTGCAATGGCTCTCCCCCAGGATATTAAAGTTTCACTCACCTCCCTCAGTTCTTTGATCAAGGGCTACCTTCTCTGTGAGGGCTTCCCTGATCACCTCCCCATACTTCATTTAAACGACAACTCTCACCCTCACTTTGGCACTCACTATCCCTCTGCCCTACTTTATGTTTTTCTGTAACATACTATGTATTTTATTTACATGTTTAGCATCTGTCTACCTCTAATAGAATGAAAGCATCAAGAAGACAGGGATTTTTTTTTTTATTAATTAAATCCCCAGCACCTAGAACAGTGTCTGGCCCAGAGAAGAGGGCATTCAATAAATATTTGTGGACAAAGTGACTTGTATTCCTTCATAATGTCTACTATGAACCAGGTTTCTAGCTGCTGGTGGGAGTACAGTCAAGCAAACAGTCCCTGTCCTTGTGCAGCTTATATTCTAGTGAGGGAGACAACCAAATAAGCAATAAGTCTATATAATGTAATGTCAAACAGTATAAATACAGTGAAAAATATAAAGGGGAATAAGGAATGGGGACACAAAGGATAGGCTATTTTAGACAGACATTTAGACAGGAAATATATTGATACAGATACCTGAGTGAAGTGAGGAAATAAGTCCGATAAGAATCTAGGGGAAAAGCATTTAGGAAAAAAAAAAGTCTGGAGGTAGGAATGAGCCTGACAGGGAGCAAAACTGAGGATAAAAGAGCTATGAGATAAGTCAAAGAGATAAGCAAGGGTCAGACTGTATAAAGGCTTAAAGATCATTATAGAGTTTGAATTTTATTTGCAGTGCAACAGGAAGCCATCAGAAGGATTTAAGCAAAACAGTGACACATATCTTGTTTTAAGTTTAAAAAGATCAGTCTGAGTGCTAAGAAAATGTATTTTAGGGGGACAATAGTTGAAGTAAGAAGAGAAGATTGGAGGCTACTGCAATGGGTCATGAAAGAAAAGAGTGGACTGGATAGGGGTGGTAACTATGGAGGTGGAGAAGGGTCATCAGATTCAGGAGGTATTCTGGAAATGAACTGGACTTACTGATGGACTGGATGTAGGGAGTGAGGAAAAGAGAAGAATCAAGAATCTTGAAGTTTAACATTTACCAGGACAAGCAGGACAGAAACATGTTTGAAGCAAGAATATCAAGAGCTCTGCTTTAGTTCAGTTTGGATGCCCATTAGATAGCCAAGTAGAGATGTCAAACAGATACATGGGTTACTTGGAGCTTAGCAGAAAGATCAGAGCTAAAGAAAGAAAAGGGAATAGGTTATGATGACTTACATGAATCTAGCAGAGCCAACGACATCACATATCGTGCTATGGCAGAGGTATGCAAAGGGTATTTGTGAAAGCACCTAACCCAGCTAGGAATGGAGGAATCAAGGAAAGCTTTTTGGTTTTCTTGTATGTGTAATGTATGAGTCTTAAAGGATATAGAGTAAATATCCAGGCAATAGGAAAAAGGACATTCAAGAAGTAAAATTTAAAGACTTTGGTGAAAGACTGGGAGGTGGGGGGTGGGGGAGAACTCGGATGTTCAGCAGTTGCCATCAACTGAGAGAGAATACAGGAGAATAGACAGACTAAGCAGGTGGAAAAGGTAGCAGCCAGCACCAAGCACAGTAGCTGGAACATAAGTTTTCAACCAATGTTATAAGAATTAATGAGAGGTACAAATACATGTTTCCTAATCCTTTCTATCTCGTAATTCTACATACTTCTACAAATTCCAACGAAAACTATGTAGTAGCCACTATCTCCCTAGTGAAGAAAAAGATGAGGGCATGGACAGAGAGACGGGAGCAGAAATTACACTTGAGAGACTGTGCAGCATGAGATTTACATCATTTCAAACAAATTTCATCTCAGCCATTCCTCTAGAGAAAAAACACAGAATCAGCACTTTCAGCTTTAGGGTCCATAATCACACTACCGTCATCTTTGAAGAACTACAAGTGAATATACCAACAAAACAAATATCTTAGAGCATGAATTAATGACCCTGGAACAATAAGATTTCCTTGTTAAGTATTGCAAGATGCCCATATTAATATGTCTATCTATTCAATTTATATTTTTAATCCTAAAGATTTTATTACTAGCACTTTTCATTGCTAATGAATCTTTTCCATAAACACGAAATTTCTCCACATGAAAGAAATCATACCTTCAACCTTCTACGACAGCTATGAATTAATTAATATGGGGGGATTTAAATACAAGAGTATATTAAATTAGATAAAGCATTACCTTTTTAAATGAAATAATCCATAATCATGCTCTGCAAGAAACATCATTGTTCTGACACATGTCAGTAAACAGCTGTAACTACTCTCAGAGTTGGCTAGCACAGCCAGGAGACAGTCACAGATTGAGGCCATCAATTCTTTGTTTGGTAGAGAATTGGAGAGCTGCTCCAGTTCAGAAATAGAACCTTCAGAAGAGTTTGGCAAAATTAGTGCAATGTCCTGTGAGGGAGGAGGGGAGTTGGGAAAAAACAATTTTTTTAAATGATTGTCACTATCACTTAGCGTTTTTATTTCTGAAATACACAGCAATTAGTAATTATCAAAATACTATGGTTACTGTCATCCCAAACATAGATTCAAACACAGTAAGAACAAAGGAGTTGTTTTGTCCTTCTATAAAGGTTAATACAAGGATACACACCTAAAGAAATAAAGACAAATATGTTGTTTCACAGTATTTTTACTTTATGAGACCAGTGCATTTCCACTCGGCAACTGTGCCTGACTCACAGTATTCTTATTTTAAAAGAACATCTCTCTGAAAAATTTTTCCTTCTGGATTACACTAAGTTGTAATTTCTATCTTCAGATGGTTAGGTTAGTACTTTTGGTACTAAAATATTTTAAATTACTGTATTATTCATTCATTTGAATATACTTAATTTATAAAGAAAGCATCAGAGAAATAAATTTTAATAAATATATCCATATTTGAATTAAAAACAACACAAAAAGAAATGGATGGAGCAAAAAAAACATTTAGGCACAGTCTTCCAATATTTTCCTGTAGTTTTTATATATGTTTAAAATTCAAGTTTTTCAATGTCAGCAAGTTTACCTAAAAATAACTAAAAACTCACACTACTCTTTTTATAGAACTAAAGCAGACATTACAGAAACATTTTTAAGTATATGTTATCGCCTTTAATCAACTCAACACACTGGAAGCAAGTATTCAACTTGGGTTAGAACTATAAAACAAAGCTTGAATAGAACGGAAATATAATAAGGTGAGGCCAGCCAAGAAAGAGGTTTAAGTGATCAGGGCAGCTAGGATGCTAAAGTGTAACTCATCACAGTCATACAACCCAACGTGAATTACATTAACAAACACCAGTTGACTGCACCTTCTGAGGTATAAAGACTTAAAATAAGCCTTTTTACCTGGTCCAAAACTATTTTCTACCAGATCCCCTTTTTGTGAAAACAAGTCACACCAAAAATGTTCCTTCTTGAATGTTAAATGTAACCAAACTGGGTTTTGGTTAGCTAGAAAAAGGTAATCTTCCATGATGGGATCCTATTAAAAACATTCTGCCTGGAAAAATCATATTTGATTGATTTAGATAGTAGGAGCATTCTGACAAGCTAAAATGCCATTAGGCATAGAAATCTCCAAATATCGCAATAACAATGGGCTCTAAAAGTTAAAACAATTCTCATTAATTCATGGAACTATAAACTAGAAGTCAATAATTTAAACAGCAGGAAGAAATACTACTACTTTTAGTCAACGTCTTTATAGATGTTTATAGCACAGTAGTCTGAAACACACTAAAATGTAGTAGCCTGTGACGCCTTCAAAAGTTGTCCAGGGACTTCCCTCGCGGTCCAGTGGTTAAGACTCCATGCTTCCAATGCAGGGGGCGCGGGTTTGCTCCCTGGTCAGGGAACTAAGATCCCACATGCCGTGGGGCACAGCCAAAAAAGATTTTTTTAAAAATTGTCCAAACAAGAAACCATGGTATTAATTCAACCAATCACAAAACTATAATATTCAAGAGTGAATTCGTGTATAATATAATTAGAAGGAAAATGAACATACTAGACATAACCAACCCCAAAGAATACAATGGCATGTAAAGTAAATATCCAAAGACAGTGTCTCATAAAGAAAATGAAAAAAGCTATTCAGAGAAACCTGTGAAGTACAAAGTCAAAGAAAGTTATATAGCATCAAATCATTTTATTGTTGGCTCACTGGTCAAATTTATCTCCCTAAACAACAGTAAGAGTAATAAAACAGATGCGATCTCTTTGTTAACAGCCAAGATTTACATCAAGAGCAGCTTTTAAGAAACACATACACACAAAAAAAATTTATAAAAATAACTATAAATACCTGATCACAGAGAGACTGCAAAATGGATGTGATAAATTCAACACACTGTTGGCGAATAACACTGTCTCCAGGAGACCGCACCAAAGCCAACAGATCCTGGAATATCTCTGCATATCTTTCATCACCTTTAATAGTTCCATTAATTAGATGCAAAATAGCTAATTTACAAGCTTTGTGTGAAGCCAGAGCATCAAGAAGAGCAAGCAACCTGGTGGTTTGGCTAGTATACTGTTTTTCTTTATCTTCTGAAGTGCTGAAATAAAATCAACACATTTAGTGAACAAAATTCTTGATTTTAAGGCATTACTTAATAATTTGTTTTTCAACACATATCAACTTACACAAATCTTATATAAAACATTTCATTCCTTGGGTATGACAACTTCTCTGGCATTTTACAATTACTATAAAATTTTGTAAATTCAGGTTGTTAATAATGTATTTTCTTAAATCAGAGTACTTCATAGCTCACCTTTCAAACACCCCAATCTTGAAACACGTCAAGATATCTTGCACATGAAATAATGACATAAAGTTTCCTAATTAAAATTAATCTATATTCATGTGTCTGTGTGTCTGTATAGATGTATATGTGTATATTTATATGTACACATATTACCTGAGCACACTAAACCTTGGTTTCCAAATTCTAAGTTAAAAAAAATGAATCTGTGTCAAAAATAACTTGAGGAAAAAAATTTTTAATGCAAAATCAAAATACCTTTGCAAGTCTTCTACAATCAAATCCAACACAGTTCTCATAATCAGAAGTGCAGTTGGTGAGGCAAGGTCACATAATTGAACACAAATACGCCGTAACATATGTTGAATGGGCTGGCAGGTTGTGCCAGAGAAAGAGCGAACTATTTCTTGGAGCAACTTTGCTTGAACATGAAGGTGCATGCTCCACAATTTTCGGGTGTTGAGTGCCACTGATATATCATGTGACTCAATAACCTGTTAAAAAAGTATAATGTGTACGTAGATTTTTAAAAATATTTATTTATAGTCACAAAAACTGTTCAGGAAGAACTGTTACGAAAAGAACATCTTTACTGCATGCTTAAAACATTTAATTTTCTGTTATACAATTAAACATTTGCTTGAATTCAATGCATCTAAAAAAATCTTATTGTTCTCAGGTTAGCAGTCAGTAGAGCAGAGTCCATTGGTGAAGCAACCTAGTTAATGGCAAATTCTAACACATGATAAAGGTGGGGGAAAAGGATTTAAAAATAACAAAAGTACAAGTACACATAACAGCATAATAAAATTCACATTAACAAAAATTTATTTAAAATGTTACTCCCATATTTCCTTAATGACCAACTTGCTTCAGTTTTATCTCACCCTCATCCAGTTATTTTATGTCTTTCTTAGGGGAAAGAGATGAGGGTTTGTTTTTTTTTAAACAAAATCACTGGCTTTTTAAAAAGTGTTATTGCAGTCATTTATAAGATGCATGTTATATGGAAGTGATACCTGAGTTGTTTGCATGGGCAATGGTAGAGGCAGCAGCTCTGAAAGGAGTATGAGTCCAGAAAAAAATCCTTCAGGAACCTTCAAGATCGAAGAAAGAACTTCTTTTAACATTAAAGACCAAGTATTGTTGGCCAGAGTCTCTTCTGAGATTGTGAGCTTTTCATTAACTCCTTGTGTAAAAGTCAGTAATATATCAATGATATCATTCTGAATTTTCTGTTCATCACTATCCAAACGACCTGAGAGAGGGATAGAGCACAGGAGCATGTGTAAAGTCACAAGTGCTGAAGGGACACGCATGTCCTTAAACTCAAAGGATCCACCTCTCAGGAGTTCCGTTAACATAGTTTTAAGAAGAGTAAGTGTGCAGCGAGCCATTGAAATAGTAGTAACTCTGTGAAGGGTAGTCCCCATGTTGACATGGAGTCTCCAAGGCTGAGTCAGAATACTGTTCAATTTTTGCAGCACCCGAATAAAGGTGTCCATTCCTTCAGCAGAAAAAAGCTGAATGACAGCAAGATTCCATTTCAGGTCTTTCTGTTGACCTTTATATAAATAAGGGAGAAAAAAAAAAACTCTAATTACTTACATATTAATCACTGGTTAAGATTTTGAATATTTTATTTAATAAATGATATTTATACTAGGCCTAAAAAATAGTAGTTTTTAAGTACAGTAGCCACATTACCTTCAACAGGAGGTGGTGGACATGCCACATTACAGAGAACACGCAAGGCAGTAGTAAGGCCAACTCCTTCTGGGGTCATCAAGTTATCAATATTCTTCAAAAATAAAAATGAATAGAAAGTTTAATTTCTTGGTACCTATCAGGCCCAGAGAAGTTATTAGTTAAAAATATGAGTTTCAAGTTAAGTACTTACACCATTTTAAACTTCTTAACTAAATTTAAAACATGAATAAGGCTAATGAAGTTTATAAAGGTTATATAATCTTTGGCATATGTTGTACCATATATGACATTTTGAACATAAAATGAGTAATTGCAAACACAAGTATATTAAAAAGTACTGACTAAAACAAAGGCTACATACAGATTATGTATGAAACTCTGGATTAAGAATTTAAAATAGCTCCTTTTTGGATACTCTTACTATACATCCTCTTTCCCAAAAAGGAAGAAACGACTGATTTTACAAAGCCCTGTGGGTACTAAAGCTCTTTGAAAATTGAGGAAGCATGATGGAATGTTTTAACACTACATAACATACATTTTGAAAAATGCAGATACCACAAGAATCTAGTTATGATGGCCATTTGGGGCATGGCTAGAGGAAAAAGAAATACAGTTGCCTATGTCCTTAGTACCTGCCCACGCTATGCTTCCTGGCAACAAATAGTTGTTTAAGTTGCTTTATTTTTGTAGTTTCCAAGGAGCAGCATATAGATGGTTAAAAAAAACTTAAAAGAAATAGCACTTTAAAATGTTACTAATTCAGCTTCTAAACCTCAGAGGAGAAACCTAAAAACAAGAAAATCCTTTTCCTCATATGTTTCCCACCTTAGGCTATCTTTTCCTCTAATTTCTTCCTTGCTGCCTTTCAATAATTCACAAATTACATAAGGCAGCAGGGAGCCACAGAGTGAAGTTTCAGTCTTAGATCAACTGTCTTTAGTACATCTTAGAATGACAGTCATTTATAATAACCATAATTAATGGGACAAGGATTTACACAAAAATTAAAAACTCTTAATTACAGCATGTATTCAAATTTCTACTACTGAACTTTTTATTGGTTAAGTACTTTAAGTGAAACCATCTGATATTTATTGGATACTTTATATATTCTCCTAACCATGCACAAGTACCCTAAATACCTGACCATCTAAATTTACAGGACACTACTGTACTTCTGCCAAATAAAAGACCGAACATAATGAAAAACTCTAGATATCATTTGAGGTATAAAGAACAGAAGAATATGATGGCATTATAGGAGGAAAAAGTACTCTTAGGGGAGAAGGAGGAAAAATGAGAAGGGAGACAAGTTAGTGAAGAAAAATTTGAAGCAGATAAAACCCAAATAGCTCTTTGTTAGTGGGTCAAAACAGCAACAGATTAGATAATATACATACATTACTTCAATAACACACTGCAGCTCCAAGACCAAGGTGGTTTACACACACAGACACACAGACACATACACAACACATATAGCTCATCTGTTAAATGAAAAAGGAGATAATTCAAGGTCCATTCTGCCCCGCTAGTTTAAAACTTTTTATGCATCTATGGGCACTTTTAGTCCTTCTTCCTATGATACACATTGGATCAGCTAAGGAGCAAAGAAAACTTTTCAAACTTCCAAAACTAACAATGCAATGATTTTAATGAATTTTTTCATTATGAATTACTTGAAGTGTATATGCATTTTTCAACTGTAATATTATGAATTATATGATTTTCAACTCTCATTAATTACTTCAATTACAGATTTAACCATCCCAAATTAACAGAACTAGTCCCCATTGCAATTATCTGGAACTGACTCTACCAATTTTCAAGTACAAATTTTGAGGGAAATTCTTTTCCACCAAAGTTTAACTATAATTATATGTTACATTATCATAGCATTTAACTTTAAAACACTTTTGTAAATGTCATCAAAATGGTAGGTGATAATATTCCTATTTGAGAGGGAAAAAAGTAGGACAGAAGCTGGTAATAGAAAGCAATAAGGTTGTGTGCATCTGTGTTCATTATACACACAATTACATAACCATCTATACCCAGTACCAGTCTATACCCACAAGACTAGTAAATCAATCAAGTACACTTAACTGCATTACCTATACAAGTGAGTTAAAACAGTATTACTATATACTACCGCACAGTTCTGTAAAATCAAGGCACTTTTAAGTTTTACTTACCTGTTTAACATATTCAATTAGGTTTGGGATGCAGTTAATCTCAAATCTAAGGTTTTTCAGAGGTTCAAGCCACTTGCCAAGTTCTTAAAAACAAAAACAGTAATTCATAATATAATATTTTAAAACAAAAGCCTTTAAAACAAAGCCTTTAAAACAAGGGAAGTAAAGGTATTCTTTTCCTGAGAAAAACCATGGTTTTAGATTATCAGATCCATGTTCATTTCAATAAACTAAATTTTATACAGGAATGAACTTATGTCTAATTATTTAAACAAGCTTTAAAATGAAATGTAATGTCCTACTATACTGGCTTAGAAATAAAACAACCCAATCCAAAAATGGGCAGGAGACCTAAATAGACATTTCTCCAAAGAAGATACACAGATTGCCAACAAACACATGAAAGGATGCTCAACAGGAGACGCAAGAGGGAAGAGATATGGGGACATATGTATATGTATAACTGATTCACTTTATTATAAAGCAGAAACTAACACACCATTTTAAAGCAATTATACTCCAATAAAGATGTTAAAAAAATATGTATATATATATTTAAAAAAAAGAGGTTACCGCCCTTAGATTTTTGGTTTCTGAAAACTTAAAACATTTACATGGTTACATCTAACTATACTGAATATTTTTGCAGCAATCAACTTACAACATTAAAAAAGAATTATAAAATTGACTGCTCATAAACCAATATAATAACATAATGTTTATTCACCTAATGCTGCCACTGATTCCCACACCCCCAAAAAAGCATACACAAAATGTATTCATTTCTAACAGGATCAAACCCATGGGGGAACATCTGCTGAGTGCCTTTTCCCTTATCATGAATTTTAAATGTTATCAATTTCCTAATTTGCCTTTACGAAGTTAAAAGTAATCACTATCACCCCAAAACTAATAACAGCAAGCTTTGTTTATAAAAGAAACACATGAAATATACCATTTACTGCAACCAAACTCAAAACTCTCCTAGAAGCTATGCCGTAAAACCTATACTTTATCACCAAAAATGTTTTTAGAAAAGCATTCTCACATAATAAGTTCTAGACACTTTATAGGAATGAATGAAGGGAAGTGCAAATAGTAGTCACCCTTCCTTGGTACTACAATCCTGAGGATTACAACTGTTTGCATCTGAGTATTTTCCTACGCATTTTTAAATTAACTCTTTCATATATGTAGAATATAGTGTTCAAATGAAAGATATAAGGAATAATAAAACAAATACTAGTGTACCCATCACACAGAAAATGTAGTAAGGCATTAATACTACCTTTGAAGACACTGCATACCCTTCTTTTATAAAGGCATACTTCAGGGGGAAAAAAATCTATTTTCAATATAGAAAATTGAGTGCAGTACCCAACTTTTACTGGTGGTATCGCACATAAAATTTAGGATTAAAAAGAAAAGAGGCCTGGGACTTCCCTGGTGGTCCAGGGCCAGTGGTTAAAACTCTGCACTTCTACTGTAGGGGGAACGGGTTTGATCCCTGGTTGGGGAACTAAGATCCCGCATGCCGTGCAGTGCAGCCAAAACAAAAAAAAAAAAGGAAGAAAAGAGGCCACATGCTATCATAACATTTACTCAATGTTATCAAATTTTCTACTTGGCAAGGTCAGAAAGCCAAGAACCAAAATAAAATAATAAAAACTTGTAATTAAATACCTTAAGCTTTTCAAGACTGCCCACATAATAAGGTTTGCCATAAACTTCATTCAACATACATTTAGAAAATAATGTTCATATTCATCATTCTTCACTTGAGAATAGCACGTGTTAACCACAAATGGATTTCTAAGTTGTACTTACAACAGTGTTGTACTTAGAAATACATATATAGAAAACACACACACATGCAAACTATAAACAAAACTGAACTTCTGAGTTCATCTTTAATTCTACTTTGATTAGGAACTTCAACCACCCAGAAATTTCCATGGCTTTTCAGAAAAAGGTACTTTGAACGATTTCCTAAAAATCTTTTTAAGAACACCATATAAAATACCTCCATAAAAGGTATCTTAACTTTCAGAAAGTTAAAAACAGGGTATTACCAGGTATATTATCAAAACATGATAAAGTACTAACTACAGATATTCAAAGGCTTTTTTTCTTCACATATCATAAATGCTTAAAATAACTTCAAGTACCATACCTTGCAATTTAGCATTATTTTCATCTGCTTTACAAAGCTTCAAGAGAGATGCTGCATGCTGTTCTAGCATTTGGACATCACTGGAAGACTGAACCACCACCAAAATAAGTATGCATGCATAATTATAAGCTACTGACTTCTTAGACTTGGAATCACTGAAACAAAATAAGGTTTTAAAGTTTTTGATATGAAAATAAATTTTTAGGAACAATTTTTAACATTGTTTTCTACTTGGTTTTAAAGGGATCAAGGAATTTCACAATGAAACATGACTGACTTCCTGAAAACAGGAAATCGCACTTTAAAGTTTCACCTTCAATTCACCTGAAACCACTACTTAAAAGTATGTAATAACAAAGCACATGCATCAAAATGGAAAGTGAACTTCTATTAAGAAATAAGATCAGAACAATGAAATATTAATAAGTGTACTTCATTAGCAATAAAAGATTAGGAAGTACACTTCATCGGTCTCCTTTAAAATGGTTGTTCACTCTGGATAAATAGGAACAAGTGTGATGAATCAACCTACCACCATGATTATTCAGACTTCCACTACAGAACTGTTAATATACAGCTAGGCATAGAAGTCACTGTTGTTTGCCTTTTACAGGTCCCCCCAAAAGATCCATCACTCAAGGAGTCATATCAAGACCCCGATGCAAAGGATGCCACTGCTTTGCATGGCATGAACCAGGAAGAACATGTTTCTCTTCTTATACACTAAAACCCTCTGCCCTATAGGGCAAGTTCTTGAAAACTACTGTCATTCTCAATCCCCCTCATCCAGTCAAAACACTTCTGAAATCCGAGCACCATGAATAGCTTAGAAGGTATTAGCTTAGAATAGCTTAGAATAGCTTAGAATAGCTTAGAGGGGCAGAAGACAGCAAGATAGCCCTCATGACTCTTATGGTATACGTATGTTCCTGTACCTTAGGATTCCCCTCCACAAAAATTAGCAGGAGTACTACAGCTGCAATCTTTGTTAACACCGTGGGGAAACTGGAAGAAGCTGCTATTTCATTTCTTTACAGCCACATCTTAGAGATTTCACCATTCTAATCCTTAATTAAGAAGTTATGTGTTATGTCAAAAAATTATAGTTTTTATTTTCAAAACACATTCTTTCAAGAAACTACCCCATTAGTGATGTGGTTTTCCAATAAAATAGAAAATTTAAGGATTAAGCATAAAATTACCCTAAGGCTTCTTTGGAATAGTACTCCATTAGAGTAATAAGACTTTGGAGATTTTTCTCAAGACTGAAAACATGGCCAACAGCTGATCTTCCCACAGGATTAAAAGTAATCAAGTAAAGATTGTGAAGAGTTCCCAAGAGATCTGAATGGTCAGTTTCTTCACTGGCTGTACAACGCTGAAAATGGCTGAACAGTTCTGTAATACACTGCAAAGTCTGTGTTGAGTCCTGTAGCCACAAGGCAAATGCATCATCAATAACACCATCAGATTGGAGACCTTCTTCTTCATCTTGATCATAAAGGTGACACAGAGCTCGGATCAACAAATTTGTTGCTTCATATTCTGACATAAAAAAAAGAAGACCCTTTTGTGACTGTGCAAGAAACTTTAAAACATCTTTCGTGGCTTGCAGCACACCAGGGTGTGCACTTGTTACTGGGATTGACAAAAGCAAGGTAACCAACTCCAAGAAGTGATGACTGTGAAGATACCTGTAGAAGAAGTAATAAAATATATGTTAAGTCAGTGTAAAACATTCTTCATTTATTCAATATTCATTAGACAGGAGAGAGGTAAAAAATTTAATGGCAATAATCCTTATCTTCAGCAATATACTGCTTTAACTAAAATAGTACTCTAAGTAGCAAGTCTTCTATCCACTAGGCCAAACAAAAGTGAAAGTTCTGTAAGGCTTTTTCCTAGCATTCAAAGGATGTTTAATAAGTAACTGTGACAAGTTTTCTCTTTCCAGAATCAACCATGACTTTAAAATCTGGGACTTCCTTCCAGGCCACTTATCAAATGCTCCTTCCTTTTAACCATGGTCCTACTCGACCCATGGCATATTAGTATATCTGAATTAGTATATCTAGGGAGAATATAGTACATATACCATAAAAAAACTTATAGTATATTCAGATTTACTATAGGTAGTATATCTGAATTAGTACCTCTAGGGGGAAAAAACCTCAAATTATCCATTTTCAGTGTTTAATACAATAGACTCTTTTATCAAATCCAAGAACCATTTTTTTAGTACCCATAGTTTTAGTAGAAAAAGTCTGAATTTACCTAACACCCCTAAATAGACCCAACTGCTACTGACAGAGTACTTTCACTGTCCTAAAAATACTCTGTGCTCCATCTATTCATCCCTCCCTCCCTCCCAATCCCTGGCAGTCACTGTCTCCACAGTTTTGCCTTTTCCAGAGTGTCATATTGTTGTAATCACATAGCATAAAATTGCCTCTTCAATCAATTTCTGCTTAAACTCAGGCTTCTATCATGATAAAAACACCTCCACTAACTTCTTACCACAAAGGTGAACATTATTATGCTCTAAGAGCATCCTTAACCACCTCATGGAATGTTCAGAAAATAGTTAACATGGCAGGCCTCAGAATGTTTATTCTTAGAAAGGCCTGCTTGCAAGGTTGGCCCTTGGCTGGCCTCTGGGGACTTGGATTTTGGGAGGGTTTCCGCCCATCAACTGGTAATAATACTCACTGCACCTAAACTGTTTATGCAAATAATATGGTTTATGCTGAACACCTGCTTTCCTTTTGGGAGTCTGGAATTCTGATACATGCTAGGTACTGGGTGCCTACATGGCTATCCCCCAATAATAAGCTTGGATGCTGAGATTCCAATGAGCTTGCTCAGTACGCAACATTTCACACATGTCACAATTTGTTGTTAGAGGACTTAAGCGGGTCCTTTGTGTCTAAATGAGGAAAGGACTCTGGAAGTTTATGACTCGTTTCCCCAGGCTTCGTCCCATGTACCCCTTCTCTTTGCTGATCATGTTTTGTATCCTTTTGATATAATAAATCGTGGTCGTGATTACAACACAGTCCTGTGACTCCATCTAGCAAATCTCGGGGGTTATCTTGAAGACCCCAACATGGTACATTAATGAACCTTGCCGTCACTTCAAACTAATCCTTCCAAAATGTAATTATTTCTTTCAAAATTCACTCTCCCTCCTAATTTACCAGTTTCTGTCCATAAAACCACAGTTCCAATAGTTACCTTGGCTAGAAACATCAAAGTTCCTTCTTACTTTCTCTTACTAGGTTCAGTTGCCAAGTCCTAGTAATGCTTTTTCACAAACTCTCAATATTAGCACAGTATTTGTCTTCCCATTTTCTGTAAATGCCACTATATCAGGCCAAGTACTTAGCACAACACCTACCACCTAGAATCTTCAGACAGGCTTATCTACCTAATAACTCCAATTTCTCTTCCATTGCAATACATCTTGTAACTATAATATAATCTTAGAACACTACTTTGATCATACCAGATCTGCTACTCCAAAATATTCGAGATCTTCCCACATTCTAAAAACAAAATCCCTGGGAATTCCCTGGCAGTCCAGTGGTTAGGACTCAGTGCTCTCACTGCCAGGGGCCCGGGTTTGATCCCTGGTCAGGGAACTAAGATCCTACAATCTATGCAGTGCAGCCAAAACAAAAACAAAAACAAAAATCCAAATTCCTTAGTGCACAGCATTCAAAGCCCTTTATTTCCTAAAGTCTGATACCCAAACATACCTCCTCCAATTATGGGGGAAAAACAAGACTTAGTAGGCCATTAATTACTCGTTTCCCCTCACTGACTATTTGAGAGCTTCACCCTTTTCTTATACTCAGTCATCCTCAGTGCATGACTTCAATTCCTACTTTATCAAAAATAGGATCAATGGGCTTCCCTGGTGGCACAGTGGTTGACAGTCCGCCTGCTGATGCAGGGGACACGGGTTCGTGCCCCGGTCCGGGAAGATCCCACATGCCGCGGAGCGGCTGGGCCCGTGAGCCATGGCTGCTGAGCCTGCGCATCCAGAGCCTGTGCTCTGCGACGGGAGAGGCCACGACAGTGAGAGGCCCTCGTACCACAAAAAAAAAAAAAAGGATCAGTGAGAAGTGCCTCGTCTCCTCTACTGTCTCCACACTACAAAGATATCTGTATTTGTATACATATAAGGTTTCCTTTCTCTTGTTCAAAGCCAAACTCCTACTTTGTACTCTTGACCTCATCTCCTACCAGACCTTGCTTTAACAATTATCATCTTACACTCCTGTAAGAACTCAAACTAAGGCAAGATCTGATAGTTTCAGCTAAAAACAGGAATGGATAGGTACAGATTTTAGAATGGACAAGTACTGATTTTCTGTTAATGCACTATGTTCCAAAGCAAGGCAAAAAATAATCACAGAAATAAGGAATAAAATAATAAAAATGCAACTTTTGCATTTAGTTGAAAAATTATTTACAGGCAAAATGCCAAAAAAGAAACTCTCAAAAATTAAAACAAAATTTTAAAAATCTACCGTGGGTACCTAATAATGGCAAAACTGTACCAACAGATAACTAGAGAGTTAGATGGCAGAAAGAAATGGCAATTAAACCTTTAATATATCTTTAACCAGGACTGTAAAATTAATTTAGTAAAGTATCAGTTTAATCTGCAATGTATTACAGTGATAAGGTACAAAAAGGTTTACACTGAAAAGCTCTCTCCTTCCTGTTCCATCCTCTTTGTACCACCTTCCCAGAAGCCACTCAGCGGTTTCTCATTTATTCTTGCTCACAGACATGCTTATATAAGCACTGTTGTTGATTATTACTATCTTTAACTTAAGTTGCTACTACAACTTTAAGTGTTAACTAAATATAGCTCACCCACAGTAATATATTTCTCAGTTCCACTTATTTTAAAATATCAAGTATCCTTGACCTACAGACAGAGTTAAAAAAAAAAAAAGAAACCAACCACATAAAATTGCCTCTAATGACTGGTAAAATATATTTCCCAAAGCCAAAAATGTCTTACCTAAAGAGAACAGGGTATGGATCATCCCTCTCTGGTGGTCCAGTAATACGTGCCATTGTTGGGAAAGACTTAACAGGAGGTTGGATCATTGTATGAGGTGCAGTTTCCATTAAATGAAAAACTTCCTCTAAGAGGTTAATAAGCTTTTCTATTTCCCCTTCACTTATATTTGAGGATTCCAAAAGATCCATATCCATTGAAGCCTCTACTTCATTTTCATATTCTGGGTTTGTTCTCTCAAGTCCAGTGTCTGTATCATGATCAGCTTCACTGTGGTTAGGAACAGAAGAAGTCTTCTCTGCTAAATGGTCACCAAGTCTTTTAATCTCTGACAAAATTTCATAGAAATGGCATTTCTGAAGAATAGCTGAACCAGCAGTGACAACCCTCACAGTCTGATCTAAAAGTATGAGCTCCAGCAGTTTTTGATAGCCACTTTTTTCACTCTGCCTACTTCTTAAAAATGCTTCCATTCCTTCTGTCATACTAATGACACTGTCCAAAGCTTTAAATGCATTTAACTTAAGGGAAGATGAGACATGATCAGCAAACAGGAGCTCAAATAATCCACTGATCACTCCTGCTTGTAGCAGTCCCATGACTCCTTGGGCCCCACATTCTGCCAGTGAGGACACTAATTTGGTCCCAGCTTTGAGCTGTCGGACATTTAAGGCAATGGGTTGGCGAAGGGCTACTTGTAAATTTAAAGCTTGCATGGTCCAGTCTATCAACTGGCCAAGGGCGTCTTGTTTTGTGTTTTTCAATTGCAAATAACTTAATCCTTTTATTATTAAACTTGGAATTTCTTCTAAAGCTGTTACCCATTTTGCACCTCTATCTTCTTGATACAAATCCAACAGTTCAGTTAACTTCACTGAGGCTTCTACTGCCCCTGAATTTTCTTTATCTGGACCTTGATCCTTCATTCTACTGATTTCAATTTCAAAAGTAGTCTTGTATGGACAGCTGAAGTATAAGAGTGGTACAAGCTCCCTGTCATATGGATCATACGTCATAGGAGGAACTGAAGCTAAGTCTTCAGCAGTGTATTCAACATCAAAGTTTGGATACTTAAATGTTTCACGTTCCAAGTCAGCAATTCCATCTTCATCACTGGAAATTTGTTCATAACCATCATCCCCTGAAAATCAGTTTGAATAATATTTAGTTGTTACATCATTGTTGTTTAATGCAGACCAATCTGGTTTGTCAAAAAAATCATTTAATAGTGTGGCAAAAAATAAAAATTAATGATTTCCTCAACAAAATTAATTTCTGCCCCAACATCTTATCAACAATTACTAACATTTTATAGTTTCTAATAGAATAATTATGGAGAAACTTCATAAGTGAAGTTTTCTATTATATCTGTTCAGCTTTACAACTCTGCTACAGATCTTTTCCTCACAAAATTAAATTAGAAATGCCTCAAAAAACAAACCAAAAATACCTCTTTCAGGAGGAAAGAAATTAAGCTTGCCCTCATAAGAGAGTATTTTTAAGATGGAAAAAATAAATTGATGGGCCAAAATTATTAAATTAACTAAGAATTAGTACCATAAATACCAAGCTACATCAAATATTTCCAGAAAAAACATTCTATGTTCTTTTTATAACATGAATTTCATATTCCTTCACTTTCACTTCTCTGTATTTACCTGTCACACAGTTTCCCCAGTTCTGTATTATGTTTTTAGGGAAAATCTGTTCATATAAAGTGCTCAGCTTTGCCAAAACAAAGAGTTTTCATATTATGACACATGCAGCTTTTTCCTCTATTTATTGATACAGGACTAGAAGTAATACAGGACCAGAGATGGAAAACTTGTTGGTTTTACTTTTTAACACTACTATTACCTGGCCGTGGTAAAACAGAGATGTGCAATTACAGCCTAAGAAAGAAAAGGAAATGGTTCCACAGTATTCCTCAAGTAACAGCCCTCTTGTGACATTCTTTAGCTCAAAACAATTTAGCCATAGCAATACACTCATATTTGAAAAGGAAGGGCCTATAGAGACTTGACTGTGGAATAACCACCAGATGTCTTCTGGTAAAAATCAAATTAACCAGCCTCATTCTCTCACCTTCTCTATTAAAATGTCCTCTGATTAACAAAGCCTGCATGAAATCTAACTACTACTTGCCAGTCAAACACAATAAATCTAAAAAGGATTTTGTGGTAATCTGGAAATGGGGTAAGCTAAAAAGGTTATCACTCAATAACCCAATTATTTATATTTTGTAAAAGGGCCACTGTGATACTAGAATGGTCCTCTCTCTCACGTAGAATGATGCTCACCTGTACTATCTTATAAAAGAAAAAGGCAGATAATCTGTCATTTTACATAAATACTTTAACACTACATTCCATTTACTGGAGAAATTAAGAGCCAATTAGCTTAAGTATCTCTTTTTGCTTTCAAAGGAAAAGTAAAGCCTAACTAAAGGACTGCATAATGCTGCCATATGTCCCTGTGTAATTGAGATTTTTCCTTCTGAATTTCTAAAAATAATGAAGCATTTTGCCAAAATATCTAGGTGGCAGACATTTTTAGCAATTCCACCCAGCTTAAAGCACCACTCCTGGGCTTCCCTGGTGGTGCAGTGGTTGGGAGTCCGTCTGCCGATGCAGGGGACATGGGTTCGTGCCCCAGTCCGGGAAGATCCCACGTGCCGCGGAGCGGCTGGGCCCGTGAGCCATGGCCGCTGAGCCTGCGCGTCCAGAGCCTGTGCTCCGCAGCAGGAGAGGCCACAACAGTGAGAGGCCCACGTACCGCAAAAAAAAAAAAAAAAACACCACTCCTTTACTCTCGAAACAGATCACCAAATCCCTAATCACCATGTATTTGCTGCATATCCCTGCTTCCCTGGACAAAGCTGATGGTATCAAGGGGCAGTGATACCATAGCAAGCCAAAGAGACTCTCTCTCCCAGAAAACTGGATCTGGATCTGAGACACAGCCAGGTAGTTTAGACTGGCTGGTTAAAGAGAGGAGATTAAAGATGTGGGGTGAACAGAGATATAACAATTAGTTAACAGAATATAAATTAGAAACACAAAACAAAGAAGAGACGGAAATCCCAGCTCTAGTCAAGTCTTAAGGCCCAGCTACAATCTGTCTCAGGTTTCTTGAAAGCCATTTATCTCTGCTACAAATTCTTCTGCATTACTACAAGCTACATCAAGCTAGTTTCTAGCACTTAAAACCAGAAGTCCTAGCTAATTCAACCCACCTTCACCTTCTTCATCTTCTTCACCTTCTTCCTCTTCATCTTCCTCTTCCTCCTCAGGGATACTATCTACTGTATGGCGATCATCCTCATCCTCATCCTCTTCTTCCTCGACATCCACATCATCTTCATCATCTTCTCCTTCTTCTTGTTGTTCTTCTTCTACTTCTCCTTCATCAGAATATTGACCTTCCTGAGGAACAGAATTCCGATCAGGAGAAATGGGCTCAAAGTAATCTTCTCTATGAGGAGCATCCTCTTCCTTGTCACCAGACACTGAAAAATTGAGGTTTAAGGCACAGATTATTTTAACTGTTTAAATAACATGAGGCAGAAGGATTGGATACTGTAACTACTTAATGACATTTTGGATGATTTAGCTCATAATTAATAAAGTATGCTTTATTAATTATTAATAAATATTAATAGTATTAAATAAACATACTTTAAACAAAGTATTAAATAAACACAGCTCATAATTAATAAAGTATGCTATGTTATATTCTAATACAATAATCCTCTTCTTTTTTAGCTATTAAGTAACTATACAGATTTTTCTCTCTTCCAATACCTACTGTTTATTTTTACTGGTGCTGTTCTGTACATACCACTATAGCACATTAACATTTTATTTTCAAAGTAATGTTGCTTCAGCTTCGAATTAATTAACTGATTTTTTTTTCTTTTAACAAATTCACTTGCCAACAAAAAAAACACAAGAAAACACTGTGCAGAATGGGGGCAGAGGATATTCATCAAGATTTGATTACCAGCATCTAATTTTTTTTCTTTAATCAAAAAGTACTATTAACATTAATCAAGAGGGGGAAAATAAACTATCACTGATATATTTCTACCTGGCAATGGCATGGGATCATCCTCATCATCATCAGGTGGAGGGGGTCCTGGTGGAGTTCTTGGTCCCCTTGGCTGTGGTCTTGGAGGGCTTCCATTAAACTGATCTTCTTTCTCCCCATCAGCTAATTTTATTAGAAAAAGAAAAAGAACTTTCAAATGAAGAAGTATAGTGAAATAAATGCATGACAAAAATGCTATTCATCATTTGAGTTTTCATCTTCAGAATTTATTAACTTTTTCCTTCCTGACATGTAACAGAAATTTTGCTAATTAGTTTATAATGGGAAAGTTAGAATTTTTGATGTCCCATATACCAAAATATAATGTATGTAACTCTTGGGCATTATCCCAGAAAAATGGAGACTTATTTTCCTGCAGGAAGATGTACATGAATGCTCATAATAGCTTTATTTGCAAAAGTCAAAAACTGGAAACTACCTAAATGTCCTTCAATGATTGAAGTTAAATAAATTATGATACATCCATACTATGTATTACTACTCAGCAACAATAAAGAATGATCTAATGCACACAGAAAGTAGATAAACTTCAAAGAAATTATGCTGAATGAAAATAGCCCATCTCAAAAAGATCCCAACTTCATGATTCCATTTTGTAACATTCATGAAATAATATAATTACAGAGACAGAGAACAGATTAGTGATTGCCAAAAGTTAGGGACAGGTGGGATGGGTTTGCCTGTAAAGGCATAACACCAGGGAATACTATGATAGTACAATCAAGTCTCTTAATTTTGGTGGTGGCTATGCAAAGCTAGACATGACATAAAATTACACACACACACACACACACACACGTATACATGTATAACTGGTGAAAGGTGAACAAGCTCTACAGATTGTAACAAGGCCAATTTTATTTTGATATTGTACTAGAGTTGTAAAAGATGTTAACTAGGGGAATCTGGGGATGAGTACACAGGACTTCCCTATACATTTCTTTGCAACTTCCTATAAATCTATAATTATTTCAAAATAAAAAGTTAAAAACATACACACATACATATATATGTGTATGTATATGCAATATATGAGCTTAAGTGTCCATTTTAAAACAAGTCAGCGAGAGTGAAGTCAGAGAAAGACAAATATCATATGCTATTGCTTATATGTGGAATCTAAAAAAATGGTACAAAACAGAAATAGAGTCACAGATGTAGAAAACAAAATTACGGTTACCAGGGGGGAAAGGGGGTAGGGGATAAACTGGGAGATTGGGATTGACATATTCACACTACTAAATATAAAACGGGTAACTTACAAGGACCTACTGTACAGCACGGGGAACACTACTCAATACCCTATACTCTGTAATAGGGAAAAGAATCTAAAAAAGAGTGGATATATGTGCACGTATGACTGATTCACTTTGCTGTGTACCTGAAACTAACACAACACTGTAAATAAAAATTATACTCCAATAAAAGTTTTTTTAGAAGTCAGTAAATTTTTTATCCACTTGTCTTTTTTTATTTTTTTATTGAAGCATAGTTGATTTACAATATTGTATCAATTTCTGCTGTACAGCAAAGTGACTCAGTTATACACATATATGTTTTTATATTCTTTCCCATTATGGTTTATCCCATATTGAATATAGTTCCTTGTGCTATACAGTAGAACCTTGTTGTTTATCCATTCTATATGTAAAACTTTGCATCTACTAAGCCCAAACTCCCCATCCACCCCTCACCAACCCTGCCTCCCCCTGGCAACCACAAATCTGTCCTCTATGTCTGTGAGTCTGCTTCTGCTTTGTAGATAGGTTCATTTGTGCCATAGTTTGATTCCACATATGAGTGATATCACAACAGTATTTGTCTTTCTCTTTCCGACAAGTCAATATATTTAACAAAATTTTAGAGTAACTACTTACCTATGTCAGATGCTGTGATAAGGCTACAGACAATAGGAAAGATCAATGAAACTACAAGCTTAGAAAAGATAAAATTAACAAACCTTTAGCTAGACTCACCGAGAAAAAAAGAGGACTCAAAATCAGAAATGAAAGAGGAGATACTACCACTGATACCACCAAAATACAAAGGATCACACCAAGCTACTATGAACAATTATACACCAACATATTGGACAACCTAGAAGAAATGGATACAGCCCTAGAAACATACAACCTACCAAGACTGAATCATGATTAAATAGACTATCTGAACAGACCAATTACTGTAAGGAGATTGAATCAGTAATCAAAAACCTCCCAAAAACAAAAAGTCCAGGACGATACGTCTTTACTGCTGAATTCTACCAAATATTCCAAGAATTAATACCAGTCCTTCTCAAAGTCTTCCAAACTCGTTTACAAGGCCAGCATTACCCTAATACCAAAACTAGACAAGGATGCCTCACGAAAAGAACGTTACAGGCCAATATCTCTGATGAACATACATGCAAAAATCCTCAACAAAATATTAGCAAGCCGAATTCTATAATACATTAAAAGGATCATACATCATGATCAAGTGGGATGTATTCCAGGGATGCAAGGGTGGCTCTGCATCTGCACATTAGTCAATGTGATACATTAACAAAATGAAGGCTAAAAATCATATGATCATCTCGACAGATACAGTAAAATCATTTTTCAAAATTCAAATTCATTTATGATAAACACTCTCAACAAAACAGGTATAGAGGGAATGTACCACACCATAACAGGCCATATGTGACAAGCCCATAGCTTTAACATCATTCTCAATGGTAAAAAGCTGAAAGCTTTTCCTCTAAGATCAAGAACAGAACAAGGATACCCACCTCTTGCCACTTTTATTCAACACAGTGTTGGAAGTCCTAGCCAGTGCAGTTAGGCAAGAAAAAGAAATAAAAGGCATCCAAATTGGAAAGGAAGAAGTAAAACTGTAGCTCTTTGCAGATAACCTGATACAGGTATACCCTGCTTTTTGGAAGTTCATTTTATGCCACTTCACTTTTACAAAAGACCTATCTTAGTACGTGTTTTCACTAACCAAAAGAAATCCAAAGTGGATTTTCACTTCTACAAAAAAATGTGAAAAGAGAAAATAAGTGTTAAGCATTTGTTTTGCACTGAGCTGTTACAGAGGCAACATAACCCCAAAGAGTGAGAGTGGCACTGCCAAGCTCCTTCTCTGGCAACTACACTCAGCATCTCAGCATTTAGCCACCATAGCTTTGAACTATGTCTGTGAGCATCTGGGCTTTATCTCAATTTATTTTGTGCGTCCATTAGCAAGATGTGTCCTAAGGTAATTGTTTCTTCGTTTTATACCATTTTGGTGTATGAAAGGTTTCATAGGAACACTCTATTTCAGACAGCAGGGGAAACCTGTATAATATAAAGAAAACCCTAAAGACTCCATTAAAAACCTATTAGAGGGACTTCCCTGGCGGTCCAGTGGTAAAGAATCCACCTTCTAACGCAGGGGACGTGGGTTTGATTCCCTGGTTGGTGAACTAAGATCCCACATGCCACGGGGCAACTAGGCCCACGCACCACAACTACTGAGCCTGTGCGCCTCAACTAGAGAGCCACGTGCTGCAAACTACAGAACCCACGTGCTGTGGAGCCCACGCACCACAACTAGAGAGAGAAAACCCACCTGCCACAACTAGAGAGAAGCCCATGCACTGCAACAAAGAGCCCACATGCTGCAACGAAAGATCCCTCATGCTGCAATGAAGATCCCGCATGCCAAAACAAAGACCCGATGCAGCCAAAAATAAAAATAGATAAAAAAATTTTTAAAACCTATTAGAATAAACAAATACAGTAAATCTGTAGGACACAAGATCAATACCCAAAAATAGGTTGCGTTTCTATACACTAATAATGAACTACGAGAAAGAGAAATTAAGAAAATCCCATTTACAATTGTATCCAAAAGTATAAAACACTTAGGAATAAATTTAAACAAGGACATGAAATACATGTATGTTGAAAACTACAAGACATTGATGAAAGAGACTGAAGGGGACACAAATAAATGAAAAGATATTCTGTGCCCATGGACGGGAAGAATTAATACTGTTAAAATGTCCATACTAGGGGGAATTCCCTGGCGGTCCAGTGGTTAGAATTCCACACTTCCACTGCAGGGGGCCTGGGTTCAATCCCTGGTCAGGGAACCAAGATCCCACAAGCCGCACAGCATGGCCAAAAAAAAAAAAGTCCACACTCCCCTAAAGCAATATATAAATTCAATGCAATCCCTACCAAAATTCCAATGGCATTTTTCACAGAAATAGAACAACAATCCTAAAACTTGTATAGAACCATCAAAGACCCCAAAAAGCCAAAGCAATCTTGAGAAAGAATAAAGCTGGAGGTATCACACAACGTTACAAACAATGTTACAGAGCAATAGTACTTTAAACAGTATGGTATTGACATAAAAAGAGACACAAAGGTCAATGGAACAGAACAGAGAGCCCAGAAATAAATCCATGCATATATGGTCAATTAATTTACCTGTGCTTAGCAGGTACTATAAAAGAAAAAAGATTAAACTACAGTGTGTGACCACCATCAGAGCAAAGATCTCACACCACACTATTATATAAGGATTTAAGAGAAACAATGGTCATTTTATTTGTGCTCATAAAATGCTAATTGTAAAGCAAAATATTTTTCCCTATGACCTCAATTATAATTTCAAAATTTATTCCCAAATCTCCTTAGCTCAACAGCTTATGAGTAATACTAGAGTGAGGAAAAGAGACCCTGGAAAACATGAGTCCAGCTGTCTGCTCTATAAAATGAAAGTCACTAAAGTTCATTAGAGGTTTTTTGTTTGTTTTTTTATAAAGTTGCTTGTGCTTTATTTTTATTTTTTTTATATTTATTTATTTATTTGGGCTGCACCAGGTCTTAGCTGCAGTACGTGGACACTTAGTTGTGGCATGCAGACTCTCAGTTGCAGCACACGAACCCTCAGTTGCGGCATGCATGAGGGATCAGTTTCCCGACCAGGGATTGAACCCAGGCCCCCTGCATTGGAGCGCAGAGTCTTACCCCTGAACCACCAGGGAAGTCCCTGTTTGTTTTATTTTTTTTTCGCCCTGTCATGAGGCACGTGGGATCTTAGTTCACCGACCAGGGATTGAACCCACGCCCCCTGCATTGGAAGCGGGGAGTCTTAACCACTGGACCGCCAGGGAAGTCCCTAGAGTTTTTATTTTTCTTGTCTTGAATTAATAAGCAAAAGGTTCTCAAAAGCAGGAAAATCTGCCTTAGCTAAGATTTGGACATCTAAGGAAATCTGAAATGCAGTCCTGATAAAACAAATGCCATTAACACAAGTATTCCAAAAACACATACCATATTTACTGCCTATTCTTCAATTCTTTGAAAGACAATTTTCATAGTAAACCATGAATAACCATGGATTATATTATCATATACATATTTTAAATGAAAAAAAAAAACCTTGGGTCAATTAAAAAAGCATTTTTGCAAAGTAGTGGAGGAAAATAAAATGCAACCACTTCAACATAAAAGACACTCTTATAGGAAAGAATGGGAGATTGGCAGATAACTTGTCAAACCTTAAACAAGGTTCAAAAAGTAGAAGAGTTCTTTGAGTTACCTTTTCCTACTATAATGAACATAAGTGTCACTGATAAAAGCAAATTTAAAATTCTCACCATGGGGACATCCCTGGTGGCGCAGTGGTTAAGAGTCCACCTGCCAAGGCAGGGGACATGGGTTCGATCCCCAGTCCTGGAAGATCCCACATGCCGTGGAGCAACTAAGCCCATGAGCCACAACTACCGAAACCCACGTGCCCTAGAGCCCATGCACCACAACTACTGAAGCCCACGTGCCTAGAGCCCATGCTCTGCAACAAGAGAAGCCATCGCAATGAGAAGCCCACACACTGCAACGAAGAGTAGCCCCTGCTCGCCACAACTAAAGAAAGCCCGTGCGCAGCAATGAAGACCCAAAACAGCCAAAAGTAAGTAATAAAATAAAATAAAATTAAATTAAATTCTCACCATGTTTTGGATTCCTTTTCAAACTTGGCTGTGGCTGGGGAGGTGGTGGAGGTGGAGGTGGAGGTGGTGGAGAGTCTCTGTCATGACTTATGACTCTATCCACTGATCCATATATTGCCAGTGTCAGACAGTTGTACCAGCCTCTTAGCACCAAACCATCAGTATTCACCTGATTTGGGGGGAGGGGGAGGGGAAGAGATATCTTTCAAATGAATGTTTTACTATGTCAGAAGTAAACTGGTATCAAATTACTTTGTGGTTCAACTAAAGTATAAAAGTATGCTGAAAATGCAAAGGTCAATATTGGTGGAAATTCACCCAGAGGCACAACTTTTGCATGGCCCTCCAGAGTTACCATACCTAAAACTGTCTCAGGACTACATCTCCCCAGTTCTATACTTTAGGCCAATCCTATTCAAAAAGCATAACCAGATTCCCAACCAAGAGAAGAGAAATGAGAAGGAAATTAAGGGGGAGCTACTGCCAATTCATAAATTAAACCCAAATAGTTACAGGGGTCATGGAGATACACAAGAGTACAAATTGTGCCCAGTCTCAAGAATTATAAAGCCTATAAAATTATACAGCATTCTTTTTACATGACATGCAGGTATATTCAGTGTACCTATATTGTACTTAAAAAGTAAGGGTAACCAGAGGCATTAAACAAATTGTTTTTGCAAAGAAACTTTATCCTAAAAAGATCAAAGACTTTATCAATGCCATTAACCCTCAATATTTCCTTATAAAATAACTTTACGTTTTTCAGAGCTTATCTATTAATCACTCTATCTTCACAATAACTATGAGAGGTAATCAGAGCAAATATTATCAACAAATAAGAAAATGAGAGTGTCAGTAGAAAAATTTGGCTAGAAACCAAAGCCCCTGACTTCTGAGTTCTCCTCCCACTCTACAGTGTTGGATAAAGATGAAATAATAAGTGGTAATGGAACCCTAGAGGAAGGGTTCTAGAGGAAGAAAAAAATTATTATTCTCCTTGCTAACCTTAGCAAACTCTAGCAAAGGGAAATCAGGGACCAGAAGAAAGGCTCAAAGACTATGCCCACAGATTAATAGACTCTAAACAGAAATACCACTGGAAGGAAGATAAATAGATAAAGAATACAATTTTTAGTCTAAACAAGGTGCAGAGGATTAAATACCCATCCCCCACCAAAAACAAACAGCAGGCTGAGTAGTCCCATATTAGATCACCATTATTTTTGGATTTCGGCTCTTCCATGATTCAGATCTTTTAGATGCTTTCAGAATGGCATTTGGTATCAAGAAAAAGACACTTCTGATACACAAGGAAGAAGTATGAAATATGAATTTTTAAAGAAAACTTAATTAAGGTACAATGGTGTTTAATAATAATTTACCTGCCTGTCATCTTCTGAATTTGCCCACCTAAATGAAAAGAAGGAAAAGCACAGATGCTGGCTTCTTCCTGACCCAAGTATAAAATTAGAATAAAGAGCTATATGGGTAGATAATAGCATTACAATGTCTTTGCTCCATTTTAAAATAGCTTCTGGAATACAAGAGGAATCAGACAAGAAATGATGATATTCTGCAGAACTAGAACCAAGTAAGTTGACATTCTGCATCACTGGTTTATCTGGATCAAAAACTCTGAATGGAGGTGAGAACAACAGTAGTAACAAGTTGAAAACTGACTTCTACAATTACCTTTGAGTTGGGTCTAAAGATGATAGAAGTATTCTCATCATATTCCAGGCTGCCAAAAGAGTAGGAATAAATATATAGGCTCAAACACTGAACATCACAGTTCATGAAGAAGTTTTTCTAGATTCATATATTTCAATCAAGTGCTAGATTTGTGTTTTAATGAACTACAAAGTTTGGGTTTAATTTACTCTCCACAAAATGATATCAAGAAAAAGTATAAAACAAACCCCCCAGAGATTCTGGTTCAATTGCTTTGAGGTGTGTGTGAGAATCAATGTTTGTTTAAAAGCACCCCAGGTAATTCTAATGTACAGCCAGAGGAGAGATCCATAGCATTATAGTCTTCAAAAAAAATGTATACTGGGACCAAAATTTTTAAAAAGCACCTATTTTCATCAGGTACTGACATAAGAATAACATTCTATAATATAAAAAATTAGCTGTTTCAGATTACCTAGGTTCCCTTCATTTAAAAAGAAGTTAAATTACCAATATAATTTAATAATAAATGAGTGGAGAATCAATAAAAGAATAAGCAAAACTTAATTCCTGACAGGGACAGAAAATTTTCCATTTTTAAGCTGCCTTTAAAAAATTGTTATTTTATAAATGAATTTTCATAAATGAGTAAACCCATCTAACGGTTAATTAATTTGCAGACATCAAAACAACTAGTGTTAGTCATACCTAGCATGTATTATATAATTCAAAATAGGAGTAACTATAACAAAATTCTCATTTTACAAAAATGTGACTATGGAATTTTAAATTATGTAGTAGTGTGACGTAAAAAACATAGACAAAATCTCAATGTGTTTATATAGGTTCTTTTAAGAATCAAAAAGTAATCTTTTCCAAATTAGGTTATTATCAAATCATGTGATATGTATAATGCATACACCAATAAAAAGCAAACAAAAGATGGTTAATGTTTCACACATTTAAAATTTTATTTTATAAATAAACTCAACATGTTCTTAGGAGCTTGACATTTCCTTAATATTGTCAATTGAGAAAATTAAACCCTGAGTTCTTGGATCTACCACCATACACAGCCTTTTCTTCTATCTAAAGAATAAAAAGGTTTTGCTTACTAACTTATGAGTTGCTGGTGAAATTACCTAGTAAGTACATACCTTCCCAACCTATCGAAAACTGGGGCACTTGGTTTGCTTACATTGTTAAAGAATAAGTCTAATTGAAATGTGTGCGGTGATGTCTCCCTGTGAATGAAACAAAGTTGAAAGGTCAGCCTTTACAATAATCAGTTCCTAAATTAAAACAAAAAACAAAGTAAGTACAAATTTAAGAGCAATTCTAGAATTAAGATAAATTATTCCTAATATGTAAATAACAAAAACACGGAGTTAACTGCAATATTTCCTGTAATTTTATTCATATCCAATTCTCAAGAAGTCAAGTATTCACTTTGAGTACTACTGAAAAATTTTTAGCCATCAAATAACTTTCGCCTGCTACTTGGACCATCTTAAAACACACAGATATTTAAATTTTTTAATGTATTTTAATGGCAAATGCTAATTAATCATGGTATCTAGTTTTATAATTCCTTATATCATTATTCTATTAGCAAAAAGAATCAGGAGTTAACTAACTTTAAGTTGTAAATAATAATTACCATTTAATTTCAATTTAACCCACATTCATACAGGACTGTAATAATACTTTGAGCATCAGAGCCCTAAATTGTGACTTAAAGCCCAGATTGAAATTTGTATAGCACTAATTTACATAAATATTTTGATTTTTCTATAGACTTCTATAATCAAGATTAAAGCCTATTTAATTTGCACTAGAATGAAACCCTGCTACACCCTTGCTGAAATTCCTTCGGCTCAACTAAAATCTTGATTTTTAAACAATGCATGCTTTGTTGTTTATTTACAAAAAATCCATATGGTAAAAAGTGTAATGCCCGGAGTACTCTGAAAGAGATTCCTTTATGTATTTCTGGTAGAAGTACAAACAGGTACAATCATTCTGAAAGACAATATGGCAATAAAATTCAGGAGACTGAGAAAATGTTCACACCATTTGTTCCAGAAATACTTTTCTCTACAAAGTGTTTCTATGGAAACACTAATATACAAAGACTTTTTTCAAGAGGAGGTGCATTATACTAATAATGTGAAAACTAAAAACCATCTAATGGTCTCCACTTTAAGAACTAGCCGAATAAATAAGAGTACATTGATTTGTTAGATTATGCAGTCATTAGAAATCATATTTTCAAATAAATTTAAATGATGTGAAGTACTCCTGACATAATGTTAAATGAAACAAAGGAATACACAGAATAGCACACAGTGGGATCAGAGCAGCATCATACATTTTATCTTACCCAAATTCAACTATATGTGCTCAACAACTCTAGTCTCTCTCTCCTAGCCTTCCTCTTCAAACCAGACCCTGGCCTCCAATATCTCAAGGAAAGGAAAAAGGACCGAAATGCAAATTCTTTCCTCTGGAGGCACCAAAGACTCAGGTCCTGGGCACCGAACAGCGATTTAAAGAATCAATGGTAATTTGACTCCACTAGACTTTCATCTTAAAACTTGTTGACTCTAAAACCTAACCTCACATAAGATACCACATTTACAAAAAACAAAAAACAGTATATATATATAAACGCACACATATAAATTTAAAAACACATGGCCTCAAATGTTAAGATTCTCAGAATGAAGGGATAACAGGGGTTTTAATTTTACCTGACATAGTTCTGAATTTCATAATGAGAAAAAATACTATCATAAAGTGTGCTGCACAAATATATCATCTCTAACATTACTTTCAACCTTGAGATTTCAGGCTTCCCAACATCTTACATATTTGTATTATTGAATCAATACTTTATTTTACTGTTCTATAACATACTGTGCATAAAGTTGTTTCTGATAATAATTTCATATTTGGAACTATTAAAACATGAACAGCCATTCACGCCCAGCTAAGAAAAAGGAGAGAGATAAGAAGGGGGAAATGTAACAAATACTCTTACCCACTGCAGCTAATGGCAGAGATTCATATTGCCTGCTGTGGTAGCCAGCCTCCAAAATGGCCCCCAAAGACCCCTGCTTCCTGGTATTCACACCCCTGTGTAGTTCCCTCCCACACTGTACCAGTAGAATATGTAATCAACAGAATATAGTAAAAGCAGTATATTGAAGTATGTCACAGTATGCCATTTCTGATATTAAGTTATAAAATACAGCGACTGTGGCTTCCTTCTCGGGCATGCTCTCTCACTTTCATTCTTGGATCACTCGCCCTGCAAAAATACATGCTGTGACATAAGCAACCCATAGAAAGGATCTCCTGGCAAAGAACTGAAGATCTGCCAACAGTCATGTGAACAGGCTTCTAAAATTCCCTAGCCTCAGTCAAATCTTCTGAGACTGCAACCCAAAGCCTATATCTTAGTTATAACCTTATGAGGGAACTTGAGCCAATCAAGCAGCTCCCAGGCTCCTGACCCTCAGAAATAGTAGGGGATTAGGTTGCTAAATTTGCTACAGTTTGTTATACAGCAACAGATAACTAATAGACCTTTCTTGACCAAAAGCAGTACAATTAGAGAAGACTGCTGGATACACTATCATTACTCCATCTTTCTCATTCTACACACATAGGAAAAGTAGAAAGAAATACAGGAAAACAGGAGATTTTATTTCCTTACACATGGCAAAAAAGATATGAAGTCAATTACAATGATTTGTCATTATAAATACTAATCATTCTTACTGTTTTGTTTTGTATTTGTTTTACCTTTAAATGACCTGAAAACATTTGAAGATTTTTATATCTACCTCTAGGAATAACCAACTACTTTTCACAATTATGAAGAAATGAGCCCTTAACTTTGAATCTGTACCATTAACAGTCACCCCTGTAGCTGGCTTAACTCTTTCAGGTAATAGAAACTGAGCTATCACAGCATGGACATAACAAAATGTGGCATTGATACGTAAGAGTAACACCTAGGCTATAAGCTAAAAACCCACAGATATATTTATTATACATATTCATGTTTCTATAACCAAAATTTAGCTTTCATCTCCAGTTCATGTAATTAAAATCAGAAGAAGATGATTATTCATGTTACAACAAAGATCAAATTCCTCTGTTTTATGTCAGTTGTTAAAATTATGAACAACTCCACAGCAGGGAATTCCCTGGAGGTCCAGTGGTTAGGACTTGGTGCTTTCTCTGCCATGGCCCAGGTTCAATCCTGGGAACTAAGATCCCACAAGCCGCACTGCATGGCCAAAAAATAAAAATTAAAAAAAGATTTAAAAAAACCAAAACTCTACATCAGGAACCATGTCTTATATTTGGTTTATTTCACAAAGAGCCTAAGAAAGAGAAATGATGCTCAAATAACTACTTGCTCGGTACAACTAATGGTAATGTGAAGCTACATATTTATAAAAAGACACATGTATCAGGCTAAGGAGATCACCAATAAGTCATGAAAACTGATACTATAAAATAATATAATAAAAAATGTAGCAACATAATAAAAGATATATTTCTAAATATTCAGACTCATTCTTATTTTCAAGGAAAAAGTCACATTAAAAATACTTCATCTACTATACTGTGTCACCCTAGAATCGTTCGGAAAATATAAACCTATTTCCACCAATTAAAAAAAAGAAATGAAGAAAGAAAAACTTAATCTAGTACTCAGGTCAAATAATGACTCTTTTCAAGTTTATAATAATATATAGATTATAGAGAAAACCTAGAGTCAATTACAATGCAACATAACATAACCATAACTGAATAAAGTTTTAGGTTTTTTGTTTTTTACTTACAAAATATTACCTTAAATTTTTGCATTTAAGAGTATGTTTCTAGATCAACTTTAGTCAAAAGTACTTTTAAAAAAGAAAACTGACTTACCCATATGCTCTACTGTCAGGCAAGCTGCTATGGGCTCTTACTCCGGGGGGTATGACTCGGACTTCATTGATATAAACCACACATGGAAAACGAACCACGTCTATATGAGAACTTTGCTTTAAGAAAAGGGGGGAGAGGAATATACTGTAAGCAAAACACTTTGTCTATTCAAAATTTATTCACTTCAATTTGTTTCATTCAGAATACCACAAACAATTTTAAAATAAACACCACATCATTAAAACAGTGCTATTACATTTTTTATAATGGTATTAAAACCACTCTTAAAAACAGCTGATGATAAAATGTACCTAGTTAAATCTCTCCATTTGTATAACAACATTTCCTGCATCTGCTTCCCTGCTGATGTTTTGCTTAGGCCAATAGAGACCTACAATCCTTTACTGGAAACCTCTGGAGCCAGACACCGTTCAGAATCCTGACTTTTGGAATTCCTTGGCGGTCCAGTGATTAGTACTACGTGCTTCCACTGCAGGGGGCACGGGCTTGATCCCTGGTCAGGGCACTAAGATCCCGCACACCAGGCAGTGCCGGCCAAAGACAAAACAGAATCCTGACTTTTTAGATTTTTAGAAAGCAAATGATACAAACACTACATATTACTTAACACCCCCAGTGGCTTCTGGGGCAGTACCTTGTAACCAAAACATTAATACTTCTGCAGCAACATGTATAAACAGTCACACTAAATAAAGATTATAACTAGCATCATATCAGTTCAAATCAGAGCACGTGGCCACATGTATTTAGGGCAGATTTTTCTGCCATTTTTGAATTTCTGAATTATAGATGAGAGATGGTGAATCTCTATTTAAATTAGCTTAATTTACCAAACTTACATACTAGTATCAAGAGATCCAGGGAAGCCATTTAGGCACCAAACAGTTAAGGTAAACCCTCTCAAATTTAAAAAAGGAAAAAAATCCACAAACTAAGAATTTATTATAATAACATAAATGGATAGCATAAATTTAGTGTACATTTATTTCTATGTATCATTTGACACAAGACCAGACAAATGTAGCTCTTGAGATCAATAATTTAAAAAGAAATTTTTCACATTGTTTTTGGACGATTGTGTTTTTGTTTGTTTGTTTTTGGTTTTTTGTGGTACGCAGGCCTCTCACTATTGTGGCCTCTCCCGTTGCGGAGCGGAGGCTCCGGATGCACAGGCTCAGCAGCCATGGCTCACAGGCCCAGCCGCTCCGCGGCATGTAGGATCCTCCCGGACCGGGGCACGAACCCGTGTCCCCTGCATCGGCAGGCGGACTCTCAACCAGTGCGCCACCAGGGAAGCCCTGGACGATTGTTTTACATCAACTTTTCCTAGCAGTTCAGCCAAACATCATTACCTAGTGGTCAAAGTTTATAATAAGAATGGTTCATATTATTTGCATCCAGAAAGACTGAGTCCTAAGTGCCTCTTGAAGCTGCAAAGAATACTGTGCCTATCAACAGACCAAAAGACTAGTCAAACGAGTCTTTCCTAAAATGTGACAGAGGATGACTTTCCAATTTTGCATTTTAAGCTCAGAGATTAAATATAATTAAATATATAGGTATAGAAATCTTAACATAATGTTAACTATTCAAGTGTACTTTATACTCTCAAAGATACAAAAGAAACAGGATGAATGCAAAGTGTGGCTGATTGCTGGTTGTTTTCCAATACAACTCTTCTTCTAGAGAAGATTGAGTTGGGCAAAAGCGAACTAAAAACTGAATTTCCCATGTCCTGGGAAGCCAGTGTGAACATGTGATTGCTAGATTCTGATCAATGGGATGTAAATGGAAATGACGTAGGCAACTCTGGGTCATGTCCTTAAAGGGAAAATTCAGACTTCAGAAACTCCTGCCACCTCTTCTTCTATACTCTGCTGCCTTTCTAGAACACATGTTATGGTAAGCTCTCTTGGAAAATGCAGGCAATTCCCTAAGAATGGGAGAGGAACCTGTCTCTGACAATGCAGAGCTGTCACATTAGCCCTAGAATACTTAAAACCAGATTGAAAGAGAAAATCTTATTTTATCTAACCCACCGTTATCCTGACTTTATGAGAGCAGCTGAAATTATATCCTAATTATTACAAATATACTGTAGGTATTCAATAAGTACTACAGTAGATTTATATAAAAGAAAAAGCATTCTGCCTCAAACTTTGGCTCTATGTTTCTGTCCTGTAAAGAGCTCCTCTACTTAAAAAGTCTACTATACAGAAGCTCCTTTGCTTATATGGTTAAAAATTCTCATTAATATTTACAAAGGAAACTTAGAACAAAACTTTATTTATTCTAACCTCCTTCCACCCTGCCCCCTGCTAATTAATGAATGGTATTAGTAGTAGTTAGGGTGTCGTCACTGTGGACCTAAAAAGATCAACTTGAGGTTTTACAAATAGCCTTTCAAAATCTATTTTGTTTGTAAGTAGAAGAGTTTCTATATTAGTTGCTACCACTTTTATTCAATATTTATTTTGAAACATTTACTAAATGTCTATAATGTTCCAAGGTATGCTAGGTCCTGAGAATATAAAGACAAGACATAATCCCTGCCATTAAGGTACAATCTACTGTAGTAAATGAATAAATAAATTGCTATGATACAGACTCACACAGGAAACTATGAAAACTCAGAAGCGTACTTACCTAAATCAGACTGTGGGCAAACATTTGTGGGGGGAAAAGAAGAGTGTCAGGGAAGGCTTCCCAAAAGAAGTAGCACCTGATCTAAGTAAGTGTTTAAGGAAAACAAGAATCAGTGTAGCAGAGGGATAAAGAGCTTTCTAGGCAAAGGGAGAGGCATGTGCAAAAGGAATGCAAACAAGAACTTGGAAGGTTCAAGAAATTACAAGCATAGTTCACCAAGGCTAGAGGGCAAAATGTGGGAGGAAAATAGGGCAGAGTAGCTAAACACAATCAATAGAATTACAAGAAATAAGTTTTTCATTCACTGCCAGAAGTCAACTCCAAAAATCTGTATCACCATTTAGGACCTCTCTCCTGAGCCCCAGACCACTATATCCAACTGTCAACTGGACATCTCCATTTGAATGTCCCTCTGGCACCAAAAACTCAACAAGTCCAAAACTAAAGTGTCCTACATCAGTGATGGCACCACCATCCAGACAATGGCCAAGAGAGAAAACATTATCATCCTTGGATTCTTTCTCATTCTCTCTCACCTAAATAATTCCTTCATCCAAACTTCAAGTCCTATTGATTAAACCTCTAAACAGCTCTCAAATCTGTGCATTTCCCTCCATTTCTGCTGTCACTCCTCTAGTTCTAGAGACTAGGCCAAATTCCTCAGTCTTATAAACAAGTATGGTCTCTTCTCACCAATCCAAATTTATAGCCCCAACATACCCTGGTTTTCCTCATCTTTATGCCATCACTCATGCTACTGTCTCTGCTTAGAACCCTTCCACGCTCCTCTCCCAACTCCTTTCAGATGTCAACTTTCTCTTAAAAGCTAAGCCAGATCAAGTCTAGATGAGTGCTTATCAAACTAAATTCTAATTGCTTCTTTTAACTCTCCTGTTGGAGTGGTATTTCAAGAAGACAAGAACCAAGTCTCAGTTTACTGTTGTATTCATAGTGCTGAGCATATTCATTTAATGAATGAAAGACTTTTAACAGGTGCTTGATAAGAGTTGACTGAATTGTGTTTTCAAAGTTAAAAATATTACAATGAAGTAGGGGCTTAAAATATCTAGAGGAGTACCTAAACCTAGGAAGACAGGTTGACAGTGGGAAATCATGGAATGGAAGTTTTATGATTAGAGAGGTACCTGAAAAGTGAAGAACAGACTGGTCAGGTTCCATGACTCAGCCACATCTAAGGAAGAAGTCATTGTGTGTTTAAAGGTCACAGTATAGCTGTCTCCTATACTTTCCTATTCCTGCAACTATCTTCTCTTCCCTATCCTCTCCTAAGGGTAAACTAAGGCTATGTCATCTATTCCTGCCACTTCCATTATCACTGCTGCTTGCATGAGTTCCAAATTGACTTCCTAAACTCTAAAATGAAGTAGGACTTTCTAACATCAATCACCCTCGTAAGACTGAATTTTAAGCCAGCAATTCCACTCTGGAAAGTAATAAAGAACTAATTAAATATAAAACATATAAATATAATGTTAATTATATTAACTAATTAAATATAAAACATATAAAACAATTTAGCCTCAAGAATATCGTATCACTGTAAAAAGTCAGAAGCCTAGATGTATGAAAATTTAATATATAAATAATAGCATTACCACTTAAAGAACTATTACACAACCAATAAAAATGCTGTTATACAGCATGGCTTGGGACAGGGATAAAAGATTTACTTTTTACTGTACACACTTTTGAATTGGTACCTCGTACGTGTGTTACCTAGTCAAAAAAGAGAGAGAATGTTTGAAAATGAAGCTTACTTTTAAAATGTTGTATAGGTGTACTTCTTCATTTATAATGATGCACGACACATTGTTACGTGAGAAAAGAAACCAGAAAACAGTATTATAGTTATCAGTACCTTAATGTGTGTGGTGGGTGTATACATTTATGCGTATTTGTTTATGTATATATATATATTTTTAATTACTACAGGACTTGTGAAAAATTTAAGAAAGTTGTTAATGATAGATGAGACTACGAAAGGTGGAACTATGAAAGCCTTTGCTTTTCTGTAACTTCTAATTATTCTATAATAAAATTAAAATTTACTAAAATAACATTTTTTTATTTTTTAAAAAGTGGCATACAAACCACAACACAATTTGTAATTCATTTAGCACTACTCAAACCCCTTCACATATTCCCCTTGTGAAACTTGAATAAATGCCTGTTTTCCCTACCAGGTTACAAATTCCTTTGAAAACAAGTGCAGTAAATTTTGGTTTTTTGGTTTTCTACCTGTATTGTCCCTCCTAGAGCTATGCCTCACCTTCAAAAGTGTTTTTCATAAATAATTGTTAAACAGATTCCCAACTTCCTACTGTGCGAATCTATCTGGTGTCTGACTAAACAAATCAAAAACTAAAATATCTTGTTCCCGTCAAAGCCACTTCAAACCCACTTCCAGACTCTTCTATGACTAACAATGGCCCCACCAGTTCTCTAGTTCCACCAGTTCTCTATAATTAGAATTCTATCATTTTCAACTACTCTCACACTATCAGTTGCCATCCTGTCAATTCTACAACCAAAATTTATATTGTACCTATTCCCTCCTCCTTAATCCCACTGGGACACAGCACTGCACAGCTTTAGAGCCAGGAAATGTGCATTGGTATGTCTTAATTCAGCTATGCCACTTTAGGAAAGTCACCTAACTTCTCATGCTCAGTTCCTTATCTATCAAATGGGGATAACTATCTTTCAAAATTGATTCATGAATTAGAGATAATGTATTTAAATTACCAAAGCACTGCGTCTTGCACAAAATAAGCATTCAATAAACGCTATCAATGATTACTGCCCATCTGCTAACTCAAGTTTTCATTATGTCTCACCTTTTCTTCTCAATTTGCCACCTCTAATTATTCTGAACCATTTTAGGCATTACTGATGCACCAATGTACTGGTGTACTAACCTACCTTAATTTTACTAATCATATCATTTGCCTGCTCAAAAACTACTTATTTCTTACAAAATAAAGCCCACACTCCTTTGCTGACCATTTATGGAACTCTGTGATTTGGCTTCAAACTGCCTATCAGGTACCACTTCACACCACTGCTTCAGCATACCTTCCAAAGGACTGACTACTCCAGGAGAATGCCCTCCTTTCCTATATATAACTGTGGAACATATTCTTTCCACCAAAGACCAAGTTCATATGTTACCTGCCTTGATGAAGTCTTCCCTGATACTCTCAAATGAAAAGTGATCTGTCCCTCCTCTGAAATCACGGAGCCTTTTTTTGTACCACCAAAGGGAGCTAAATAAATATTGACTGGGGTCCTAATATATCAGACACTGATAAGCATTTTGGAAATAAAGGAGACAAACCTCAAGAAATTTCTACTCTGTCTCTATGCACTCATCATAATCTAACTTGAATCATAATTCTGTGGACCTCATGTCCAATACTAGTTATAAACTCCTTGAGAACAAACATCCCAACATTCCATATCCCCAAAAAACCCCGACTCCTACTTCAAGACTCAGTTCAAATAAGATCTCTACTAAGCCTTCCTCAATCAATGCCAGAAGGTATTTACTACCGGTCCTATCCTCTCCATGGTCCTCAATGCTTGCTTAAGAATGAATGAATACTAGATTTCTAAATATATGGTAAGTGAATGAATGCTAACTTTCCTAAACTAGTAAACTACTAAACTAATTCATCATATGCTTTTCTTTCATTTTTAACTGTTCCCTATTTCTGTACGCATGATAGGTTTGTTCTTATCCAACTACTGCCTCCACTGTGAGTTTTCTAAAGCCTAGCTGGAACTGCAGTCAGAAAAGTATGGTCATTGAACAGAGCTAATTGAACCACATGAAATGAGAGACCACAAGAAAATTCATTGTTAGTAAGATATGCTAAAGTTTCCAAATATTTGATTTTTATAGACCTATAAACCATTCATTAAAATAATAAGAAGACCAAGGTTGTCAAACTTTTTATTTAACAAGTACCAAAGTACAACTGCTACCCACTACCATCCCTACCTCTGAAGACAGAAAAGTTCTCTCTTAAGGTACAAACTACTGTATGTATAGAACAAATAAGCTACAAGGATATATCGTACAGCACAGGGAATGCAGCCAATACTTTATAATAACTTAAAATGGAGTATAATCTATAAAAGTTGTTAATCACCATGTTGTACACTTGAAACTAATACTGTAAATCAACTATACCTCAATTTTTTAAAAAAAGTTCTCTAGAGGACTTCTCTGGTGGTACAGTGGTTGAGGCCCTGCGCTCCCAATGCGGGGGGCCCAGGTTCGATCCCCGGTCAGGGAACTAGATCCCGCATGCCGCAACTGAAAACGGACCCTGCACGCGGCAACGAAGATCCCGGACTCGGGGCAGCCAAATTAAAAAAAAAAAAAAAAAGTTCTCTAAATTAACTTTACACTGAACGAGAAATGTGAGCTCTGGGGTTTCTTTGAATTTCTCTATGAACTTCATTTCTGTACGTTCTTGGCCGGCTGACTATTCAATTTACATGTGGCAGAAACAGTCATGCATTCAGGGGCGCTCAAGTTCATACAGAACGATTACCCTACAAGAGCCCACTCTCGCCCCTCAAAACGACAACACAATTGTCCTTTACAGTTTGACTACAATTCTCTCCTCTTCACAAGTATGCTGCAGACAAAGGACGTTCTGTGTAAGTTCTTCTTGTCCTAATGTGTGAAATCTTTCCAAGAGATAAGTTGTATTAAAGTTTCAGGACAAACTGGAGAACACCGCAATCCTAAACCGAATGAGTGTCACATCTGGGTGGCAACTCCCGTTAGAAAAGAGACCTAGCAAAAGGGATTTGGGAACCAGGAAGCCAACGTGACCCGCTCGGTCACTAACACTACTGTCAAACACAAGGTGTCCGAGACCCCTTCTAAAACATCACCTGAGGTAAACCTGAGAACCATGATCCTCTTCAAGGCCCAAAGCGGACCCAGGGGGTTGAGGAGGTGGGTGGGGGACCAAAGCAAGTAGAGCAGCCAACTCAACCAAAGACGACGCGGGGCCGAAACTACCGCAGGGAAATGTAGGGGGTGGAGGTGGCTACCGCCACCCCCACCCACCCCCGAGACGCGGCGCCCACACCCAAGCTAGGAGGAGGGAGGATGTGTGTGAAGAATTAAAGCGGCAATCGGCACGAGGAACAGTCGAGACACGCCTAACGATTTTTTGTAAGAGTCCCCACTTCGAGAAACAGGGTCGGAATCAAGTCGCGAAGGCTTACCTCAGCGCTCGGGTGTTTAAAAGTGTCTAAAAATAGCAGCTCCATCGCCGAGTCCACCGCCATGTTTGCCGCGGGCGGGGGAAAGGGGAGGACTTCCGGGGCAGCCCTCCAAGCTCGGCGACAGCGGCTCAGGAGAGGGAGAGACGTCGGTACTTCCTGTGACCAAAGCGCTGGCGCCGCAAGCCTGAACCTATCGCGACGCGTCGCGCTTCCGGAAGTCGCCTTCTCCAGCGCGGCGGAGGGCGCCCTCAGAGCGCCGAGAGGGGAAGAGGCAGAAGGGGAGGGACTACGGCGTCTCCAGTGGTCCAAACCGCGTCGTACTACCGCGTTTTAGAGCCACGAGAGCTTCGGGACGGGGGCGGGGTGTGAAGCTGGCTTAGGAGAGGCGGAGGAGGGGTGGGGAACGCAGCCAACCCAGGACTCCTGGCCCAGTGAACCAGCCAGCAAGAAACCTTTACAGGGCTGGCAGGAAAAAGGTGCAGTCAGCGAGGTTGGAAAGTAAGACTTTTTTTAAAAAAAGATAGGAAGCTGACTCAAAACAAGAGGTTTTTTTTTTTCCTCATCTGGAAACTGCATTGTCAATAATAATACTTAATCCACAGGCTTATTGTGAAAATTTATTTAAATAAAATTCAAAAAAATTGTAAAACGTGAAATGCCATGAACAGTTAAAATGTCGAGTGAAAAGTAAGCCTCCCTGGCTCCCTGTTGATGAACATTGCAGCAACTGGAATTATTTAGTAGTCTACATTGGCACAAGTGCTTGGGAGAGCAATTAGGAATTATCTAGTAAAATTACATGTGCCTATCCCACTTCTAGGAAAATTCTTGAACATGTGCCCAAAGAAATACCTACAGATACAAGAATATTCATGGCAAAACTTTATAGTTTTAAAAAGCTGTAAACTTAATTGTCATTAATAAGAAATAATCAGTAAACTCTGGTATATTTATGCAATGCACTAGTATAAAACACGTAGAAAGAATGAACCAGTGCTATATCTACTAACATGGATAATCTAACAAATGGTTAAGGAAACACTTATTCTTCACACATTGAAGAGTATATAGAATTTAAATAGTTCAAAAGATATAAAATAACAAATTTTTAGGAGCATATATGTTATAAAATTTTAAAATGCACTGGAATGATAAACACTGAAATTTCAAGATACTGGTGAACCAGAGGGAGATGTAATTGAGAAGTGCACATGGGCTTCAAATGCTTTGTTAATGTTTTTTTTTTTTTTTTTTTTTTTTTTTTTTTTTTTTTGTTAATGTTTTATTTTTTAGGTTGGTGGTTGTTTCACAGGTGTGCCTAACATTATTGTTTGTACCTTTTGATATGTCTGAAATATTGAATAATAAATTAATTTTTAAAGTAAATCTCCCATCCACCTCCTTCCTCAGCCATCCACTTTCCTCTTTTTAGCTAACAGTTTATCTCTTTTACTATTTGTTTTTTTCAGAGAACCACTTCTTGCATTTATATTTATTATTTGTATCATTTTTCTGTTTTTTGATTCTTTAGTTTCTGCTTTTGTATTTGCTAATTCCTTCTGCTCTCTAGGCTTATATGCTGTTCTTTAATTTCTATGGTGATACTTAAGTTACTTATATTCTTATTTATTACTGTATATTTATGTCTACCAACTCTTCCATAAGCTCTGCTTAACTGTAACTAGTATACCATGTAGTGCGTTTATTATTGGTATTTTTTTACATAGTCTCATTTTCTTATCTTTGATTTTCTTTTTGGCCTAAGTGTAGTGTGAGGTAGATTTTAAAAACTAATAATATTGGGGGAATTCCCTGGAAGTCCAGTGATTAGGACTCCAGGCTTTCACTGATGAAGGTGCGGGTTCAATCCCTGGTGGGGAAACTAAGATCCCACAAGAGGCATGGCCTAATAATAGTAATAATAAACTATTATTTAGAGCAGCTTTAGTTTTATGGGAAATTGAGCAGATAGTACAGAGTTCCTATCTATATATCCCATTTTTTCTATCAAGGATTCCCCTATTATTTTGCGTTATTTAGGGGGGCACATTTATTTTATCTATTTATTTATTTATTTTTTGGCTGCACTGTGCTGCTCTTAGTTTTCCGACCAGGGGTTGAACTTGGGCTGCCACAGCAGTGAAAGTGCCAATTCCTAACCACTGGACTGCCAGGGAATTCCCAGGATGGTACATTTATTACAATTGATGAGCCAGTATTTTTTTTTTTTTTTTCTGTACGCGGGCCTCTCACTGTTGTGGCCTCTCCCGTTGCAAAGCACAGGCTCCGGACGCACACGCTCAGTGGCCATGGCTCACGGGCCCAGCCTCTCCGCGGCATGTGGGATCTTCCCGGATCGCGGCATGAACCTGTGTCCCCTGCATCGCCAGGCAGACGCTCAACCACTGCGACACCAGGGAAGCCCCGATACATTATTATTAATTAAAGTCCATATATTACATTAGGCTTCACTCTTTGTGTTGCACATACATACCATGTGTGTATTTGAATTTATAGACTATCTCTAAAATAATTATGCAAGAAACTGATCGTTATTTTTGCCTCCAGGGACGGGAGCTTGATGGCTAAGGTACAGAAATAGAATTTATTTCCATGTACATGTATTACCTAATAAAAAATAAAACTTTTTAAGATGAATAAGAATTGAGTATAAAAAACGTGTGTAAACTCTTTCGAGAACTTTTGTTGCATAGAACAAAGAAATGAGGTATTCTTTCATGTGTTTGTTGGCAATCTGTATATCTTCTTTGGAGAAATGTCTATATAGGTCTTCTGCCCATTTGTAGATTGGGTTGTGTTTTTTTTTTTTTTTTTTGATGAGGTAATTGTTGGAGGGGAAATGGAATCAAAGAGTATTTTTAAGATGGAAGATAATAGAACATGTAGACTGCTGGGAATAAAGCAATGGAGAAACAGTGATGATGAATAAAGAGGGGGGATATTTCAAGAAGCAATGTATTGAGTGGAGGGAGGGATGGTATCTGGTAGACAAGTAGAAAGTGACCTTTGCTAAAAAGAACACCTGCTGCCTGGTAACCAGGGGCAAGAAGGAGTCCATGGATACACAGCAGATGGGAGTAATGATTTAGTATGTGGAAATAAGGGAGTTCCTTTTTGATGGTTTCTATTGTCTCCGTGCAATCATCAGCTATGATTGAGAGGGCAGAAAGATGTAGAGGAGGTCAAGAAAGAGTGATGTATTAGCCAGACTTCTGGGAGAGCTCAGAATCCCTGATTGGCTACCCATCACCTCTCACAGTGTGTAGGGCCCCAAATTCACTTCTCCTTGCTCACTCTTTCACCTCGTCCCACTCTGATGATTCAGCGATTCCCATCTAGATATGGCTCCCTTAATCCAGAGGTATTTCACATCTCTGTGCCCTTGCTTACATGTTTTCCTCTACTTTGAATATGACTCCCTCAATATGGCTTTCAAAAACCTACATACAGTTACAATAGTATCCAAAAGAATGAAATACCTAAAGAATGAGCTTAACCAATGAGGTGAATAGCTTATACACGGAAAACTACAAAATATTGCTAAAAAAAGTTAAAGAAGTCTTAAATAAATGGGAAGACATTCCATGTTCATGAATTGGAAGACTTAATATTGTTAAGATGACAGTATTATCCAAAGCAATCTACTAATTCAATGCAATCCCTATCAAAAGTCTAACAGCCTTTAGTTTTTTCCTGAAATGGAAAATCTGCTCCTCAAATTCATATGGGCCACATATGGGCAAGGGGCCACAAATAGCCAAAACAGTCTTGAAAAAAGAACAAATTTGGAGAATACACACTTCCTTATTTCAAAACTTACTACAGGGGCTTCCCTGGTGGCACAGTGGTTGAGAGTCCGCCTGCCGATGCAGGGCACGCGGGTTCGTGCCCCGGTCCGGGAAGATCCCACATGCCGCGGAGCAGCTGGGCCCGTGAGCCATGGTCGCTGAGCCTGCGCGTCCGGAGCCTGTGCTCCGCAACAGGAGAGGTCGCAACAGCGAGAGGCCCGCGTACCGCAAGAAAAAAAAAAAAAAAAAAAACTTACTACAAAACTACATTAATTAAAACTGTGGTAATGGCATAAGGATAAACATATAGACCAATGGAATAGAAGTGAGTCAGAAATAAAAAGATTCTCAACATCACTAATTATTAAAGAAATGCAAATCAAAACTACTATGAGGTACCACCTCACACTGGTCAGAATGGCCATGATTAAAAAGTCTACAGGGAACATATGTATATGTATAACTGATTCACTTTGTTATAAAGCAGAAACTAACACACCATTGTAAAGCAATTATACCCCAATCAAGATGCTTAAAAAAAAAGTCTACAAATAACAAATGTTGGAGAGGGTGTGGAGATAAGGTAACCCTCTTACACTGTTTGTGGGAATGTAAATTGGTGCAGCCGCTATAGAAAACAGTATGGAGGTTCCTCAAAAAAGTAAAAATAGAGTTGCCATATGATCCAGCAATCCCACTCCTGGGCATATACCCAGACAAAACTATAATGCAAAAAGATGCATGCACCCCTATGTTCATAGCAGCACTATTTACAATAGCCAAGACATGGAAACAACCTGAATGTCCATCGACAAATAAATGGATAAAGAAGATGTGGTACATATATACAATGGAATATTACTCAGCCATAAAAAGGAATGAATTATGCCATTTGCAGCAACATGGATGGACTTAGAGATTATCATACTAAGTGAGGTAAGTCAGAAAGAGAAAAATATCATATGATATCACTTATATGTGGAATCTAAAATACAACACAAATCAACATATCTACAAAACAAAAACATACTCACTGATATAGAGAAAAGACTTGTGGTTGCCAAGGAGGAGGTAGGGGAGGAAAGGATTGGGAGTTTGGGATTAGCAGAGGCAAACTTGTATTTTTAAATTTTTTTAAATAATGTACTTTTTTTTGGCCACGCCATGCAGCTTGTGGGATCTTAGTTCCCCAACTAGGGATTGAACCCGGGCCATCGGCAGTGAGATTGCGGAGTCCTAACCACTAGACCACGAGGGAATCCCCAAACTTTTATATATAGTATGGATAAACAACAAGGTCCTACTGTATAGCACGAGGAACTATATTCAATATGCTGTGACAAACCATAATGGAAAAGAATATGAAAAAGAATGTAACTATGTATAACTGAGTTGCTTTGCTGTGCAGCAGAAATGAACACAACATTGTTAATCAGCTATACTTCAATAAAATTTTTTAAATGGGTCAGAAATAAACCTTTACATATATGGTAAATTGATTTTCGACAAGGGTACCAAGGCCATTCAATGGAAGAAAGAATAATCTCTGCAATAAATGGTGCTGGGATAACTGGATGTCTATATGAAAAAAAATGAAATTGGACCCTTAACTCATACCGTATACAAAAATGAACTCAAAATGGATCAAGAACCTGAATATAAAAACTGAAACCATAAAAGTCTTAGAAGAGGGCTTCCCTGGTGGCGCAGTGGTTGAGAGTCCGCCTGCCGATGCAGGGGACACGGGTTCGTGCCGCGATCCGGGAAGATCCCACATGCAAAAAAAAAAAAAAAAAAAAAGAATAAAAGTCTTAGAAGAAAACGTATCAGTAAATCTGTATTACCTGGGATTTGACAATGGGTTCTTAGGACACAAAAAACTTGAGCAGAAGAAAAAATAAATAGGACTTAATCAAAATTAAAAACTTTTGTGCATCAAATGACACTATCAAGAGACTGAAAAGACAATCTATGAAATGTGAGAAAATATTTGCAAATTATATGTATAATAATGGTCTATTCTCCAGAATATATAACAAACTCTGCAACTCAACAACAAAAAGACAAACCACCCAATGAAAAAATGGGCAGAGAACTTGAATAGACATTTCTCCAAAGAAGTTCAAATGACCAATACATACATGAAAAGTTGCTCAATGTCTTAAGTCATTAGGGAAAGACAACTCAAAACCACAGTAAGATACTTCACACCCGTTGGAATGGCTACATTTTTTTTTGTTTTTAAATCAGAGTTGGTGAGGATGTAGAGAAATTGGAACCCTTGTACATTAGGAATATATACTGGTACAGTCACTGTGGAAAGCAGTGTGGCAGTTTCTGAAAAAAAAATATAGAATTACCATATGACAGAGAATTACCATATTACCACTGCTAGGCATAGTCCAAACGATCTGAAAAAAGTACTCAAATACTTGCACATGAATGCTCATAGCAGCACTATTCACAATGGCCAAAAGGTGGAAAGAAGCCAAATATCCATCCATGAATAAATGGATGAACAAAATGTGGTGTATACATACTTCCTGCACCACACAGTCCCCTGACTCCTCAGATTTGATATTTTTTTATCTGTACTTTGGAGTATATTCAACAGATTAAGGTCTAGTGCCCAACTAGCTTTTTTTTTTTTTTTTTCTTTTTTTTCCAACTAGCTTTTGCCATTTCTTCATAGGTTAGTGTCCCCCTTCTAGCCTATGAGCTTCTTCCAAACTAGTGATAATACCCTGTTCCTGGCACACACTAAATACTCAAAAATGTTTATTGAATGAATTGATTTCTTTTTCACTATTTCAAATCAGATATCAAATTATGTATTATGCATGTTTTATATATCAAATGCTTGGATTGTACTATTCTTTTTCTTTCATTTCTGTCTCTTTTGCTCATCAGATTAGAAACTCCCCCGGAACAGTGCTCTGTAAACAGCCCATAGTAGCTGTTGCTGTTTTACCAGCTACAGTGTCTTTCCTTCTTTGATTTTCACCACCCTGCAGTGAAAAGAGCCATTTGAAGAAAAACAAGAATTGCCTCTAATGTGAAAAGCAACTTACGCAAATCTGAACACTTGCCAGGGGCAATGTGACAAAAAGGCAGAGATGGTGGGAGAGAGCTAAGCAGCCCACAATAAGTCCATGCTGCATTCGTTTGATAACAGATGACCTCTTTTCCAAGGTGACTGACATGCACATCAGTACACAGAGCGGGAGGAGGGTTGGAGTGAACTGCCAAGCATTTCAGCCTCTCCAGAGAGCAAGTACATCAAGAACAACTGAGTTGGGAGTCTGGCAAACTGCCAACTGCACGACACCCGTCCACCAGTGGGAACACAAAGGGCCTTCATTTTCCTCTCTCTCTGAGCACACTGATTAAAAGTAACAGCTGTCCCCTTTATCCATGAGACTTTATTATGATAATTCCCTACAAGCCAAGGGCTTGCTGTGAAACTTCCACATCATTCTTCAGAATGTAGTCTGGAGATTACCCAAAGATTTGAGAAGCATAGATTGTAAACTATTATCTACACAAACCATCTCGAAATAAGCACACCCATCAGTGCCAGTTGATCAGAAAGTTTCAATGACCCTAGCTATTTTCCAACTCTTTTCCAACCTCATAAAGGCATAACACTCTGGGATCCTGTCTATTTTATTTTATTTTATTTTATTTTATTTATTTGGCTGTGTTGGGTCTTCGTTGCTGTGAGCAGGCTTTCTCTAGTTGCAGCGAGCGGGGACTACTCTTTGTTGCGGTGCACGGGCTTCTCAATGCGGTGGCTTCTCTTGTTGCAGAGCACAGGCTTTAAGCGCGCGGGCTTTAGTAGTTGTGGTGTGCAGGCTCAGTAGTTGTGGCTTGCGGGCTCTAGAGCACAGGCTCCATAGTTGTGGTGCACGGGCTTAGTTGCTCTGTGGCATGTGGGATCTTCTCAGACCAGGGCTCGAACCCGTGTTCCCTGCATTGGCAGGCGGATTCTTAACCACCGAGTGGGTGGTAATTTTTAAAAAAGATCATTCACCACTGATAGTTTCAGAAACACCGGTCTGGAGGAATTTAACCTCTGATAAAACTTCAGCTTTACCTCGTTTCAGGAGAGAGCGAGGGAAAATGCATTCCTCAGTCTCTCTTTCCTCCCACACTCTAACCTCTGTTTCTCCTTTGGGCCAAACCCACTTAGAAGCCAGACAGCAGAAAGGCCCAAGTGATACAGTGTACAGCCAACCAGGTCATGGAGCAGGACAGAGAAGGACAGGAAATGGATCTGGTGGAGCAAACAGAGAATTAGCTGTGCTCTGGGCTGTGACACTTATTCGCTGTGTGATCTTGGGACAGTTACTTAGTCTCAGTGATCTTCAGTTACCCTCATCCCATAAAATGGGGATCCTTAGACCACCATCCACTTATTCCATCACTCTTCATTAACTTGCTTAAGCCAGAGACCTGGCAGTCATTCAGGTCTCATCCAGTCAGTCCTGAGCATCTCACCTCCATAATGACATTCACACGTGGCCCCTCCTCTCCGTCCTTACTGCCCTCCCTGAGCTGAGCTCCTCTGCCTTTGTGTGTTGGACTGCAGCAGCCTTCTGACTTGGTCTTGCTCTCCTCCAATGCGTCCTCCAGAATGACACCTGAGGGATCTTTTTTTTTTTTAAGATTTTTTTTTTTGATGTGGACCATTTTTAAAGTCTCTATTGAATTTGTTACAATATTGCTTTTTTTTTTACGTTTTGGTTTTTTGGCCCCCTAAGGCATGTGGGATCTTAGCTACCCGAACAGGGAACGAACCCACACCCCCTGTATTGGAAGGCGAAGTCTTAAGCACTGGACCGCCAGAGAAGTCCCCTGAGGGATCTTTTAAAATACAGATTTGGCCAACTAAGTTCCTAGCTTAAGTACAGAATTTGAGAGTGAGCATTTAAAACTACTTAAGTGTTTACAATGCTCGAGTGCTTTCGTTTTGTTTTGGTTTTGGTCCTCAGGTTATAAATGTTTTCTTATGCTTCTAATCATGCTCTTTTCCTCTGTTTGAAGTGCCCGTGCCCCTTCTCTGCCAGCTAACTCCCTACTCACTTTTTAGAACTTGGGGAAATTTGTCTGACCACCACACCCACTACAAGCAGGGGGCTCCTAAATGCTCTTGCTGTACACTTTATTACATCACTTATTGCTGCAATTGTAATTAAACTTCCTTTTAGAAACTGCAAACCCCGTGAAGGAAGGAACTACACAATTTTTATGGTTGTATTTCCTTGTCTAATAGTACCTGAACACAATTAGTACTATATATACATATATACACACACACACACACACACACACATATATATATATACCCTCTATATATAGTTGAATGAGTTGTTGAATAAATGAGAATTGGGATGATCAGCTAAGTCTTTATGGAAATGGAATTTGAGCCAAATGGTCTCTGAAGGATAGATAAAATTGAGATGGCCAAAGAGGAGGGGAGACAGTTTCTGGTTGGTTTAACAAATTGAGCAGAGGCAGAAAGACCCGTGTGATTAGTGAGTAGATGAGTTTGAATGTAGGAGCTAAAGATGGGAGAGGTCAGCTGAGGTCCAATGGAGGATTGCCGTGAATTCCACACTGGAATTTGTTTTGTAAACTGGGAGTGAACTGAGGAGTTGAGGTTGAGCCTTGACGTTTTTGAAAGAAGAATGAAATTATATAATAATGTGTCAGGAAGATTACTCTTCCTGGGATGTTTACAATGAATTGAAATAAAAGACCAGAAGCAAAATGGTCATTAAGAAAATTCTTAAAATAATTCACGTGAGGGGGTTAAAAGTCTGGATTTGGATTGTTTGCAGTGGATATGGAAAGGAAACGAATGAGAAGAGACATTAAAAAGAAAGAAGTTATAGGGACTTCCATGGTGGTCCAGTGGTTAAGAATTGATCCTGCAATGCAGGGGACGGGGGTTTGATCCCTGGTCAGGGAACTAAGATGCCATATGTCGCGGGGTAACTAAACCCGCGTGCCACAGCTACAGAGCCCATGAGCTCTGGAGCCTGCGCACGGCAAAGAAGAGCCTCACGCTGCAACAAAAATCCCACGTGCCTCAACTAGGACCCGACGCAGCCAAAACATAAATAAATAAATAATTATAAAAATTTGTTAAAATAATGGTCCTTAATGAGTAGCATAAATGCACGGAACTCAATGTTTACTGATTATTCAACACTAAAATTCTGGTCGGAAAAAAAAAAAAAAAAAATTCTGGTCGGTACTAACAACAGAAATAAAGAGGGTACAAAACAATGAGTTAATAAATTCAGCTGTTTTAATAAAGTTTATTAAACTTAAAAAGCCATGTCGAAAATTTAAATTTCAGGCAAAGGTTTTACATTTTGGACTCCAAGTCCCTGTTACAATATCTACTGCTACCTGCTGGCAGAGGAGAAGTGACTATAATCTCCTAATTGCAAACCTACAAACTTAAGCCACGGTTAACGTTATACAGTCCTCGGAATGTCAAGCAGCTAGATGGTAATAGGGGTTTCTATTCTTTATTGTATACTCTAATTGCTGTATCACTACCAGATCAAGGGACCCTGGGAAGCTGCTAGTGGCTGATCAAGCTTGGTGTCTTATCCCATTTTAATTTTACCCCTGGGCTTCCCTGGTGGCGCGGTGGTTGAGAGTCCGCCTGCCGATGCAGGGGATGAGGGGTCGTGCCCCGGTGTGGGAAGATCCCCCGTGCCGTGGAGCGGCTGGGCCCGTGGGCCATGGCTGCTGAGCCTGCGCGTCCGGAGCCTGCGCTCCACAACGGGAGAGGCCACAACAGTGAGAGGCCCGCGTACCGCAAAAAAAAAAAAAAAAATTTTACCCCTATTACCGAGTGGTTGTAGGATTTCCTTAGTTGTTTTTTTTTTAATTAATTTTTATTGGAGTATAGTTGATTTACAATGTTGTGTTTAGGATTTACTTAGATTTACAGTTTCCTCACTTCTAAGATTTGAAATGGTGAAGCTTTTCTGGTTGCTACTCTATATATAGTTGAATGAGTTGTTGAATAAATGAGAATTGGGATGATCAGCTAAGTCTTTATGGAAATGGAATTTGAGCCAAATGGTCTCTGAAGGATAGATAAAATTGAGATGGCCAAAGAGGAGGGGAGACAGTTTCTGGTTGGTTTAACAAATTGAGCAGAGGCAGAAAGACCCGTGTGATTAGTGAGTAGATGAGTTTGAATGTAGGAGCTAAAGATGGGAGAGGTCAGCTGAGGTCCAATGGAGGATTGCCGTGAATTCCACACTGGAATTTGTTTTGTAAACTGGGAGTGAACTGAGGAGTTGAGGTTGAGCCTTGACGTTTTTGAAAGAAGAATGAAATTATATAATAATGTGTCAGGAAGATTACTCTTCCTGGGATGTTTACAATGAATTGAAATAAAAGACCAGAAGCAAAATGGTCATTAAGAAAATTCTTAAAATAATTCACGTGAGGGGGTTAAAAGTCTGGATTTGGATTGTTTGCAGTGGATATGGAAAGGAAACGAATGAGAAGAGACATTAAAAAGAAAGAAGTTATAGGGACTTCCATGGTGGTCCAGTGGTTAAGAATTGATCCTGCAATGCAGGGGACGGGGGTTTGATCCCTGGTCAGGGAACTAAGATGCCATATGTCGCGGGGTAACTAAACCCGCGAGATTTACTTAGATTTACAGTTTCCTCACTTCTAAGATTTGAAATGGTGAAGCTTTTCTGGTTGCTTTTACAAGGTTATTAAAAGAAAGAATGGAGAAAAAACAGGTTGAAAGGTAAAGATACTCGTTTGTACCAGGCATCAGTTTTGTTCTACAAATTGATTTTTTTAAAATTTTTGTTCAATACCATAACATTTTTATTTTCGCCATGTTGTAGTAATATGTTTTAAAATCTAGTAGAGTGATACTACATTTAAATGAATATTGGTAAGTTAGTGTTGATAATGCTGGACCCATACACGTATCCTTAAAATTGTCATGCCCTTTGATCCAATACTTTTCATTTTGGAAACTTAAGAAAGTTATCACAGGGCTTCCCTGGTGGCGCAGTGGTTGAGAGTCTGCCTGCCGATGCAGGGGACACGGGTTCGTGCCCCGGTCCGGGAGGATCCCACATGCCATGGAGCAGTTGGGCCCGTGAGCCGTGGCCGCTGGACCTGCACGTCTGGAGCCTGTGTTCCGCAACGGGAGAGGCCACAACAGTGAGAGGCCTGCGTACTGGAAAAAAAAAAAAAAAAAGTAATCACAAAACGGTGAAATAGCTTTATTTACAAAATTTGTACTGCATCATTTGTAATAAAAAGAAATTGGAAATAATGTAAATGTTTAATAAAATAGTAACTGTAAACAGTGCTATAATCATAAAACAAAATATTTTACAGCCATCAAAATGATACTCATAAAACAAATTAGAATTACATGGGAAAATTATTTTATTTGGAAAAATGCATAAGTGTTATGATTGCAAATATTGTATATAAAACAAAATAAAATTTTAAGAATTCATGCATATAAAAAACTAGAAAGCAATATACCAAGGGTCAGAGTTATTTGACTATGAATATCATTTTCTTTTCTTTTTTTTATTGTGTTAAAATACACATAACTTTTTTTTTTTGGCAGCGTCAGGTTGTTGAGGCGTGTGGGATCTTTCGTTGCAGTGCTCAGCTTTCTCTCTAGTTGTGGCATGTGGGTTTTCCCTCTCTAGTTGTGGTGCGAGGGCTCCAGGGCACAGGGGCTCTGTTGTTGCTGCACGTGGGCTCTCTTTGAGGCACATGAGCTCAGTAGTTGTGGCACGCGGGCTTATTTGCCCCGAGGCATGTGGGATCTTAGTTCCCCTACCAGGGATGGAACCCTTGTCCCCTGCATTGTAACGCAGATTCTTTACCACTGGACCACCAGGGAAGTCTCAAAATACACATAACATTAAAAAAATTATTATTATATTCTAATCCACCATTCTCCGTGGTGAATTACTAAAATCCCATATGCGTGCCTAACAAATATTATGTATTCAATAAGTATTCATTTCTTTCTTCTACCTAAGCACTCCTGGGAATGGCGAGAGATTACGTGTATTGCTTTATATTTTTATTCTTACTAATTTATGGAATCTTTTCATCTTTTCATTATTTTATATTCCCAAATGAGACCACGTATTCTGAATCTGTGTCAGAATATTAGCCATGAATCCATAAGAATGTAAATAGGTGTGGCTGACTGACTGAGGCAAGAGTCATGGTGAGGTGCAGCATCTTAGCATGATCATTGTCTAGGTACTTGATCTGCAGTTAGGAGGTTGTCTTTGACCCCATAGGATTAGAAACTCTTGTTAACTGGTTTCCTCAGGAGTGATCAGAATAGAGCCATTTTAATCACACTCACAGGGGACTTCCCTGGTGGCCCAGTGGTTAAGAATCCTCCTGCCGGGGCTTCCCTGGTGGCGCAGTGGTTGGGAGTCTGCCTGCCGATGCAGGGGATGCGGGTTCGAGCTCTGGTCTGGGAAGATCCCACATGCCGCGGAGCAACTGGGCCCGTGAGCCACAATTACTGAGCCTGCGCGTCTGGAGCCTGTGCTCCGCAACAAGAGAGGCTGCGATAGTGAGAGGTCCGCGCACCGCGATGAAGAGTGGCCCCCGCTTGCCACAACTAGAGAAAGCCCTCGCACAGAAACAAAGACCCAACACAGCCATAAAAAATAAATTAATTAATTAAAAAAAAAAAAAAAAAAAAAAGAGCCCACGTGCTGCAACTACTGAAGCCCGCGCACCTAGAGCCTGAGCTCTGCAACAAGAGAAGGCCACAGCAATGAGAAGCCCACGCACTGCAACAAAGAGTAGCCCCTGCTTGCCGCAACTAGAGAAAGCCCTCGTGCAGCAACGAAGACCCAATGCAGACAAAAAAATAAATTAAAAAATTTTTTTTAATTTAAGTTAAAAAAAATCACACAAATAAACTTATAAACAAATTTCAATTTTTAAATTTTCATTGAAATCCCAGAACATATGTTAACTCACTGTGATAGACCTTATGGAATCACAGTTGTAGGGGTGATTAATGGACTCAGGAAACTCCAAAGCCCAGTAAGAATGAGCTAGCTCCAAATGCCCTTTCCCTCTGTTGGGATATATCTAATAAGGGAGATGACAACTGTAGTAGAAATAGATGATTGCTTCTTCTTTTTTTTTCTTTTTGATCATGCTTTGTGGCTTTCGGGATCTTAGTTCCTCAATCAGGGATCGAACCCATGACCTGTGCAGTGGAATCACAGAGTCCTAACCACTGGACCGCCAGGGAATTCCCATGATTGCTTCTTCTTACGCCGAGAATCCTAATTTGTTTAGGATACACATTCCTCATTCCCCTAAAACCATGAATTTTAGGAAAGCTGGCATCAGTTCTAGCCTGAGAGATTAAATCTAAAATTATAAAACTCTTAGAAGAAGACATGGGGGAAAGCTTCATGATGTTGAATTTGGCAATAATTTCTAGGATAAAACACCAAAGCAGAAGCAACAAAAGAAAAAAACCAGATAAATTGGACTATCAAAATTTAAAATTTCTGTGTATCAATATATCTGATAGGGAGTTAATATCCAGAATATACAAGGAGCTACATATAATTCAAGAACAACAACAACAACACCAAAACCACAATTTAAAAATAGGCAGGGCTTCCCTGGTGGCACAGTGGTTAAGAATCCGCCTGCCAATGCAAGGGACAGGTGTTTGAACCCTGGTCTGGGAAGATCCCACATGCTGTGGAGCAACTAAGCCCGTGCACCACAACTACTGAGTCTGTGCTCTAGAGCCCACGAGCCACAACTATTGAAGCCCTCACGCCTAGAGCCCATGCTCCACAACAAGAGAAGCCACCGCAATGAGAAACCTGCACACTGCAGCGAAGAGTAGCCCACGCTCGCCACAACTAGAGAAAGCCCGCGAGCAGCAACGAAGACCCAATGCAGCGAAAAATAAATAACTAAAATAAATAAATTTTTTAAAAAATTGGCAAAAGGCACATGAAAAGATGCTCACCATGGGCTTCCCTGGTGGCAAAGTGGTTAAGAATCCACCTGCAAATTCAGGGGACACGGGTTCGAACCCTGGTCCGGGAAGATTCCACGTGCTGCGGAGCAACTAAGCCCGTGCGCCACAACTGCTGAGCCTGCGCTCTTGAGCCCACGAGCCACAACTACTGAGCCCACATGCCACAACTAGTGAAGCCCATGCACCTAGAGCCCATGCTCCACAACAAGAGAAGCCACGACAATGAGAAGCCTGCGCACCCTAACGAAGAGTAGCCCCGTCTTGCCACAACTAGAGAAAGTCCACGCGCAGCAACGAAGACCCAACGCAGCCAAAATTAAATAAACAAACAAATAAATATATATATAAAAAATAAAAATAAACTAGTGAGTATAACAACAACAAAAAGGACACACATATAGGAGAATAATCTAGTGGGAAGAGGGGAAGGGCAATATAGGGGTAGGGGATCAAGAAGTCCAAACTACTACGTATAAAATAAATAAGCTACAAGGATATATTGTACAGTACAGGGAATATAGCCAATATTTTATAATAACTAAATGGAGTATAGCCTGTAAAAATTATAACTGTTGTATACCTGAAACTTTTTTGTTGTTGTTTGTAAATTTATTTATTTATTTATGCTGTGTTGGGTCTTTGTTCCTGCACGCGGGCTTTCTCCAGTTGCGGAGAGCGGGGGCTACTCTTTGTTGCGGAGTGCGGACTTATTGCGGTGCCTTCTCTTGTTGCGGAGTACGGGTTCTAGGCGCACGGGCTTTAGTAGTTGTGGCTCGCGGGCTCTAGAGCACAGGCTCTGTAGTTGTGGTGCACAGGCTTAGTTGCTCCGCCACATGTGGGATCCTCCTGGCAGGGCTTGAACCCGTGTCCCCTGCATTGGCAGGCGGGTTCTTAACCACTGCGCCACCAGGAAAGCCTCCTGAAACTTATATAATGTTGTACAGCAGCTATATCTCAATTTTAAAAATAACAAAACAAAACAAAAAATGGGGAAAGGGCTTTAGACATTTCTCCGAAGACAATATGGCCAATAAGCACATGCAAAAGATGCTCAATACCACTAATCATCACAGAAATGCAAATTGAAATCACAGTGAGACATCACCTCACATTCATTAGGATGGATAGTGTAAAAAAGAAGAAAGAACGGAGTTGGTAAGGATGTAGAAAATCTGGAACCATTGTACACTGTAGGAATGAAAATGGTGCGGAGGCTATGGAAAACAGTATTGTGGGTCCTATTTAATTCAAAACATTAAATATAGAACTACTATATGATCCAGCAAATCCACTTCCAAAAAGGCTGAAAGCAGGGACTCGAATATAAATGTATACACTCATGTTCACAGCAGGATTATTACAATAGCCAAAACGTAGAAGCAACATAAATGTTCGTTAACAGATAGATGACTGGATAAACAAATATCCATGCAGTAGAATACTATTCAGCCTTAAAAAAAGAAGGAAATTCTGACACATGCTACAATGTGGATGAATCCTGAGGACATTATACTAAGCCCATTACAAAAGTACAAGTAGTGTATAATTACACTTACATGTGGTACCTAGAAGAGTAAAATTCACAGAGACAGAAAGTAGAATGGTGGTTGCCAGGGTCTCGGGGGAGTGGGGAGCGAGGAGTTACTGTTTAATGGGTACAGAGTTTCAGTTTTGCAAGATGAAAAAGTTCTGGAGTTGAATGGTAATGATGGTTTCACAAAATGTGAGTGTACTTCAGAAAAGTGGTTAAGATGGTGAATTTTATGTTATATATATTTTGCCACAATTTTTAAAAAGAGAGAGACTCAAGAATGAAACAGTTCCTTTTCTAACTCCAGTTTTTAATGTGGAGTGATGCCTGGAGCTGCTGGAGTTTCAGTAACCATCTTGCAACCATGAGGGGCCTACACAATACTCCGAGGGGAGCAGAGCATAAAGACAGAAACTGGGTTCCTGATGATAGGATTAAGTCCCTGAATTAATGATCCTTGGTACAGCTATTCTTCCAGACTTCCTGTTTTGTAAGACACTACAGTATCCTTTTTGTTTAAGTCCTTCTGAGTTAGGTTTTCTGTTCTTTGAAACTGAAACATCTTAACATGTAATAACATTGTTGTCAGTCGGTTAGCACACCATATTCCCCAGGCAGGGCTAGGTCCACAATGACCAATTTTTCTCTAACTTTCCTTATCTAAAACCTTCATGAAGTATTAAAAACTTATATTACTACAATATCACCTCATGACCCACTACAAGATTTCTAGCTTTAAGGTGACAGAATTCCAGGTCAATAGTTTCCCGCAGCCCTCTATGGCTATTCCCTGAGGATGTCTGCAAGAAAAAAAAGTACCTCTCTGTTACCATATATGTGCAATTCCGTTATGTGAATGTTGTGACCATTGTGCTCTCTTATATTAAGATAGTATTACACTGTAGGGATGAAGCTACATTCTTGCAGGTCTCCCAGGAAGGGTGAGGTCATTTCTGATGTCAGATACTGAAGGAAGAAGTCTGTTTTTCAGTCAGAAGCTTGAAGCAAAGAGGGCAGGCCAAGATAAATAGTTGATGTGGTTTTGCTGAATGAAGGGTCAAATGCCTAGAAACCAAAGGACACCATCAAGAAAGTGAAAGGGCAGCCTACAGAATGGGAGAAAGTAATTTGCAAATCATATATCTGATATGAGTCTACTATCCAGAATATATAAAGAACTGTTAAAGCTCAACAACAAAAAAAAACAAACAGTTCAATTAAAATGTGAGCAAAAGCCTTCAAAGACATCTCTTTGGAGATCTGCAAGTGGTCAACAGGCACATGAAAACATACTCAACGTCACTGATTCTTAAGAAATGCAAATAAAACGACAACGAAATACCACTTCGTACTCAATAATATGTCTATAATCAAAAAAAATAAGTGTAAGATGAAGTGAGGATGTGGAGAAATTAGAACCTTTGTATTTTGCTGGGAAGAATATAAAATGGTGCATCTGCTGTGGAAAACAGTTTGGCAATTCCTCGAAAAGTTAAACACTGAATTACCATATGACCCAGAAATTCCACTCCTAGGTATATACCCAAAGAAATGAAAACAGGGACTCAAATACTTGTGTACACATGATCATAGCAGCCCTGTTTACAATAGCTCAAAAGTGGAAACAATCCAAATGTCTATCAATTGATGTATTGATAAACAAATTATGGGGAGTTCCCTGGTGGTCTAGTGGTTAGGATTCAGTGCTTTCACTGCCATGGCCTGGGTTCAATCCCTGGTCAGGGAACTGAGATCCCACAAGCTGCGCAGAATGGCCAAAAAAAATATTATGGTATATATATACAAGGGAATATGACTCAGCCATAAAAAGGAATGAAATACTACTATATGCCACAATATGAATGAATCTTGACTACCTTATGCTAAATGAAGGAAGCCACATACAAAAGACCTCACATGATTGCATTTATATTAACTATCCAGAGTAGGTAAATCCACTGAGTTAGAAAGCAGACTGGTAGTTGCCAAGGACTGAGGGGAGGGGGGAAGGGGAATGACCGCTTAATGGGTACAGAGTGTTTTCTGGATTTTTTGCTTTTTTTGGCCACACCACGTGGCTTGTGGGATCTTAGTTCCCCGAACAGGGATCGAACCTGTGCCCCCTGCAGTGGAAGAAAGGGGTCCTAACCACTGGACCACCAGGGAATTCCCAGGTACAGAGTTTTTTGAGGTGTGATGAAAATGTTTTGGAACTAGATAGGGGATGATGAAAATGTTTTGGGGTGATGAAAATGTAGTGGTTGTACAACATTGTAAATGAACTAAAAGTCACTGAATTGTTCACTTTAAAATGATTAATTTTATGTTATTTGAATTTTACCTCAAAAAATAAAGTAATAAAATAAATAAAACCAAGATGCCTAGGAAGCTACTTCTGGGTATTAAATGAAGATAGCTTCTTCCATGGAGAGAAAAGGGAGCAGCCAGGAGGTGAGGGGACCCAGGCAGTCTACTTTAGGCCAACTCTTTGGAGCTGGATTGAAAATATCTCGAAAGGGCAAGCAGAATGGGAACAGATTAGCTGTGCTAAATGTGGAAACTTCTTTGTAAACCAGACTGTTTATAATGCTTCCAGTTTCTATATTTATTTCCCACAATTTCAAGTAAATTTATTTGTAAAGTTTGGAAAACTATCTTAGGCTGTGAGTTTCTGTCATATCTTTGAACCCTTTTTGCCTGGTACATAGTGGGTTCTAGAAATGCTGATTTGATGAAATTAGAGCAGGAGGTTTTGATTACACTTGTGTAGGAGTGTAAAAATGGGAACAATACACTTTTTTTGGGACATCCTTGTCATAGCAACAGTAAACAATTACAGATCACGAAGGAAAGCGAGACTGAAATTCAACTGGAGGGACAAAGGAGTAAATTTTTTATGGTTAAATCAATATTTGGTTTCTTAAAAGAGGTGGTAACCCCTTATAGTACATGTCTTACTATGGTAAGCAAACTCTACCAGGAAGCCGGAATTTTGTCACAAATAATAGAAAACCAAACTCAATTGGTTTAATAGTGAAGGGAATTTATATACAAAAATGCCCAAAGGTAGGGCTAACTCCAAGCCTAACCCTGAGGACCAGTTTCTTGCTGTTTGTATACTGCCTTTTTTGTAAAGTTCCTGGGATAGCTTGCTTTCTCACATCCAGCAGGAGGAAGCCAACACAGTTCTCCCATCAGCATTTTCAGGAAAAATTCTGATTGGACTGGTTCTGTCAACTGCCTACCCCCAACCAAGCACTGTAGCCTTTTGGATGGAACACTCCCAGGCTTAGCCTAGGTCATATGCTTCATCCCTGGATTCAGGATAGAATCAGTCTCCCCAGAACCTTGGGATTCCAAAAAGGAAACTGAGGATTGGAGGAAAGGAGAGGATGAGAATATTGCTGGGAAGGCAACTGACAAAAGTCCGCTACATAAACTATCTTAAAGCCACATTTTAAAATCCACCTCACGTTTATGGTCTAAAGCCCAAACTCAGTTATACTTAATATTAGTCCAGTGGGATGCTCCTCAAAGAAAAAGTCCTCTGATTGAAAAAACTGGCAAATCATATATACTGTTACACCCTCTTAGAGGTTCCCTTTGCTCACTAGTTTAGTGAAGGCTTTGAGGAATGCTTTGGCGGAGAGGCCGATGAACTTTGTTTAGTCAACTGTTTCACAAGCTTCTTTGACTGAAGAAACCTCTTTTTGAGTAACACCTATTAACAGCCATGGAACAATGGAACATGTTTTGAAAAAGACTGTGTCATTGCAAAAGTCTGACGTCTTCAGACTAGGCTCTGTCTTTGGTGGCAGCAACTTCTTTCTACTTAGTCACCAACTCAACAATTACAGAGGGCTTCCCTGGTGGCGCAGTGGTTAAGAATCCTCCTGCCAATGCAGGGGACATGGGTTCGAGCCCTGGTCCGGGAAGATCCCACAGGCCGTGGAGCAACTAAGCCCACACGCCATAATTACTGAGCCTGTGCTCTAGAGCCTGTGAGCCACAACTACTGAGCCCGTGTGCCACAACTACTGAAGCCTGTGCACCTAGAGCCCGTGCTCTGCAACAAGCACTGCAATGCAAAGCCCATGCATGACAACGAAGAGCAGCCCCCGCTCACCACAACTAGAGAAAGCCCGCACACAGCAACAAAGACCCAACGCAGCCAAAAATAAATAAATTTATAAAAACAAACAATTACAGAACCAGGAGTGGTTTTGCAACCAGAAGATTTAATGCTGTTTTACAGTTTTTTAGCAATATGAGATTATTGTGTCAATTTCACGAGCCTTTTGTCTGCCAGTAGTTGCCATGCTTAATCTTTTCTATCTCGTTTGTGACACCGTGGTTAGAAAGAAATGAAACAGTATTAAATAGTTATCTCTGGGAATGGCAGACTGTTAAGGACACTGTCACAGGGTAAATTGTAGACTCTAAAATCACAAGAGCTTTACAGGAAAATGACACCCAGACTTTCCAATATTCCCAGAAAATGTTCCCTGTTAAAAACTGCCCTTAATGGTCATGAAGAACCTAGGGGCTAGATGGGAATAAAGACACAGACCTACTAGAGAATGGACTTGAGGATACGGGGAGGGGGAATGGTAAGCTGTGACAAAGTGAGAGAGTGGCATGGACATATATACACTACCAAACGTAAAATAGATAGCTAGTGGGAAGCAGCCGCATAGCACAGGGAGATCAGCTCTGTGCTTTGTGACCACCTAGAGGGGTGGGATAGGGAGGGTGGGAGGGAGGGAGACGCAGGAGGGAAGAGATATGGGAACATATGTATATGTGTAACTGATTCACTTTGTTATAAAGCAGAAACTAACACACAAAGATGTTAAAAAAACAAAACAAAACTGTCCTTGCTCTACTCCCATCCCTATTTCACAAAGTGAAGAGATCTCACACATGTCTTGGCAAAACATCTTGTGAGACTGTTCCCTTTATTAAAAAAAAAAAAAGGTCAGTGCTAAATATGCCATTACCATTAGTAAATTTTCTCCCAAAATATCTCATGGATTTAGAGGGCATTGTAGAAAAAAAGTCCAAAAGTGAGTAATGTAAAAGAAATGTGAAAACTGTGATTCTTTATCAAAAAGTAAAAGAAATGTGGGCACAGATGAAATTCCCTTTGATATCCAGTGAAGGGCTTGAATGGTGTCAGATTCCCAGTGGTTAATAATCTAACCTGCTTGGGGCCTCATATGATTCTTTACTCCTTTCCTGCCCTCACCCACTAGCTTTGTTTAGTTCTCCTCATCTTGATACCTCAGTCTTCGGTAATGTATTTATATGAAATGCCCAATTTCAGACTAAACTCTGGTTTCAGAGACTTTTTAAAACATATTCCAACAAATCAATCAAGTGCCCAGCAAGGTATATGGTCTTTTATGGGCAACACAGCCGCAAATTTGCTGATTTCTGCACAAATCATTGCTTAGTTGATAGGCCATTTGGCTTTAGTTTTTTTTATTGCAATGATCATTTAAACAATCCTTTTAAATCTATATTCTTATCCACAACCCTGTGGTCCAGGAAAATCAAAGGGAAGTGTGATGTTTGTGGAATGAATTACGGTCACGTTAAGCAGATTTTCTTCAGCAGCATATATATTCTTGCTGTATCTTGCATGATGTATTTGTAGAGTTAGCTTCCAGAACTCCAGTTTGTATTATGATAGTCACTAGAAATGTGGTTCTAAAGCCCAAAGGTGGAGATTTCATTGGAATGCAGAAGAGAAAAAAATAAATGTAGCTAAATTTGTAAATATTCTTTGAGTTCTTTCCACGTACCAGGAATTATACCAGGCACTAGAGATTCAAAGATGAATAAAAAATATTTTTTGTCTCACCCAGTTCAAACCCTCATCATCTTTCCACCGGACTGTCGCATTAGTATTTTGACTAGACTCCCTCCCTCCCATCTTACCCCTCTTTAAGCCATCGGCTACACTGCAGCACAGCGGCCCATCTGAAATGTAACTCTAACCTGCATTAAGGGCAAATTCTTTAGCATCATAGCCAAGAATGTCAAGACACTCCTCTCTCTGTCTCCCGTCACTCTTCACCTTGACATTTATGTTCTAACTGTATCCAGCTCCTTGAGCTTTCCGTGCATGTGCCATATTAATTTACACCTCTGAGCTGTGGCTCAAGGCCTGAGCCTCTGCCAGCCTTGCGTTTCTCAGCGTCTTCTTCCAGCTCAATTTTGTTCTTTCTTCAAGGTTCAGCTCATTTCCTCCATGAAGCCTTTCCTGAATGTGCTGGGTACTCTAAGTTCTCCCCTATGTCTGGGCAATCTTCTAACATGGTATCCTGCATATCATATTAAAATTATGTGTATGTTTCTTCCCTCTCACAATTGGCTCCTTGATGGCAGAGACTGTGCCCTGGCTCTGCCCTGTGCCCTGGTTCATCTTTGTACTCCCAGCTTTCAGCACAGTCCCTGGCCTGTAGTTTACCCTCAGTTATTGTTTATTGAATAAAATAGAACTGAATTGATCATCTTAAATTTTACATTTGCTAAATGAAATTAAATTTTGCAAGCAAGTTTTTATAGAAACTAACACAACCTACCAAACTCTAGAGAAGAATTTTAAAATAGTGGAGCATTATATAAATTCACTATGGTTTTCTTCTGTTAAGGGGCTTCCCTGGTGGTCCAATGGTTAAGAATCCACCTTCCGGTGCAGGGGACGCAGGTTTGATCCCTGTCAGGCAACTAAGATCCCACATGCCGTGGGGAAACGTAGCCCACATGCTGCAACTACAGAGTGCACATGCTCTGGAGCCCATGCACCACAACTACTGAGCCGAGTGCCACAATGAAATATCCCACATGCCGCAATGAAGATCCTGCATGCCGCAACTAAGACCTGACACAGCCAAAAATAAAATAAAAAATAAAAAGTCAGATATGCTATTTCTAAATAATAAGATAATGAACATAATTAATTTCGGAGGTACCTTTCCTACCAAACATAAATGTTATCCTGTAAGAAAGTCTCTTCAGTTTCACCACAAACCCTGAGATCTATAATGATGCAAATTACAACTTTATTCTTTTTATGATTTCATAAAAATAATGGGTAAATCCAGCAGTATTGCCATTTTCCAAATGAGGACAATCCAAACTTAAGCCCCACAAGGCTGTTCACAGATAACAATCATTTTGAAAGGAAACTTGAGTGGACAAATGTGACTTATCTGCCCAATATGCCTTCCTTCGGGAACCACCAATTCCTCACTCCTTATGGTCCAGGTGGGAGTGCGATCATAGAACCCCAGGCCCTAAAGGATACCTTTGGATTAGCCTGTCCACATGGCAAAGTGACTGCTTCAGAGCTGAGTCCACAACTCAACCTGGGAGAGCCACAGCCCTTCCCATGACTACCCACTCCTGTAATACAGAGAAGCTGTAAGCACATGAAACTAAGAAGGTCAATGGCTATCAAACTGAGTTGCTATGGCTTGCAATAAAGAGTTTTGTCTGATATAATAACCTAGAGTATTTTTAAAGTAGACTATTTCTAATAACGATATAGTCAGCAAAACAACCTTCTACAACATTTTATCACTGTACACACAACAAACCTTCTACACTTAATAGCCATAACAACATTCTAAAGCATTTTATAACTGTAAGCAAAACAACTTTATGTAACATTTTACAACTATAAACACAACCAATCTTCTATACTTTATAACTGTGAACAAACTGCAACATTTTATAACTGTAAACAAAACACCTTTAACAATATTTTATAACTTCAATCACAAGTTTAACACGCTTGGAAAGTCCTGCCACCTATTTGACATTTTGAACACATATAAAGGCTTGAAAAACACTGGCTTATTTATCAGTTAGTGAACAATTTCAGATACTAAAATTTTGATTATTTAATTCATTTAGTTTTTTTTAAGCACACAATCTCTTAGCATACATCTCAATCACTATCATTTGTGTCATAAGCATACATTTATATAATAACTATAATTAATTCTGGTTAATTAAAAAATTCACCGACTGTTTTTAAAAAAACCCAGAAAATCCAAAGAAAGATTAAAACTATAAATTTTAAAGAATTTTTTAGTGACTGATCAAATTATCAAACTGAATGAAAGTAGCTATATCTTCCAAAACATGTATTAACATGTCCTAGTCTTTTTTCTTTTTGATTTACAAGTAAAACCAGAACATGACTTTTAAAAAATTAAATTATTACTTTTTTTTTCTGATATGGCTGTGTCTTCACCAGGATAACAGGCTATTTTGACTAGAAAAGTTCACAGACTATTTATCTCTATACAAATGGTCTTAAAATTGAGAAGGTTATTAAGACTGAAATATATATATGTATATTTTTTGTTTGTTTTGTTTTGTTTTTTGTTTTTGGTCGCATCACACAGCTTGCAGGATCTTTTTTTTTTTTTTTAGGCTCACGGGCCAAGCCACTCGGCAGCATGTGGGATCTTCCCGGACCGGGGCACGAACCCGTGTCCCCTGCATTGGCAGGCAGACTCTCAACCACTGCGCCACCAGGGAAGCCCCAAAAACATGGAACGCTTCACGAATTTGCGTGTCATCCTTGCGCAGGGGCCATGCTAATCTTCTCTGTATCGTTCCAATTTTAGTATATGTGCTGCCGAAGCGAGCACAGCTTGCAGGATCTTAATTCCCCAACCAGGGATTGAACCTGGGCCCCAGCAGTGCAAGTGTTGTGTCCTAACCACTGTACTGCCAGGGAATTCCCTAAGACTGAAATTTTTATCTTACCAGCATATAAAACCCACAAATTACAAATTTGTCCCTGAATTATTGAGTGCCGCTCCATACGTTTGCCTTTATATTTCACTAGACTATGAGTAAAGGAACTACAGTGACAGGCCAGTCCTAGCATGGTTATTGCCCTGTCAGGGACCAAAGCTGACCCAGGCGGCAAGCACAGGGTAGAATATGGAGAGGCCCAGGTGTATGAAGATGAAAACAGCTCGTTGTTTATGGAGACTTAAGCCAAGACAGCTATGAACATGAATTATTCCTTCCTGACAACAGCCAAGAAACTGCAGAATGAACCCTAGAATCTGGGGGTGCCTTGGGCCAAAACCTGGGTATGGATCTCCAAGAACAGTCCCAGCAGAATAAGAGCCAGTGTTGTAGCAACTGAGCGGGTGGCTAGCAGCAGACAAGTTTTGAGCTAGCGTGAGAACTAAGAAATAACCTCCATCCGCACCGCTCAGCACACAGCCCCTACCGTAGAAGCACGCTGAGCCCTGGCTCCCAAGGGCTGCCTCCTAACAGCTCCATCATGGCACTTTTTACCTCTCTAGCAACCAACACCAGGCAGTTGTTGCCACTGGCCTCCAGCCCCTACCCTGGGGCTTGGGGGTCAGGGGTCAGATCCCCCAGGACTCACCTTCTAAAACAAACTTTCTTTACTTTGCATTATAGGTACAAGACAGTGACCTACTTATCTTTCCTCCTCCTCGCCATGTCTTCAGAAAACATTCTTCGTCTCCTGCCCCTTCCCATTCTGCTTTTGGTCAATCTGCATCCCCTTTTCCTCCTCTCCCCAGGATGGAGAAGGTGGTGAACCCAGGAACTGAGGAAGGGGAAGGTAAAGCTCAGAGCAAGAGGGAGTTTTTGTTTTTATTTGGTTGGAGTTTCTCATATTTGAAAACACTGCAGTATTCATGAGTTGGCCATGCGGAGGGTGTTTCTAAGTAGAGGTGAGAATGGGAAGAAAAATCTTGGGCACCAGGTGGGAGTCATGTTGTTAGTAACTGGGCAGAGGTGAAAGAGGTGGAGATGCAGTGTTATCTGTGCCTCTGGATCTCTTCCAAGACCTAGTTTCCCCTCACCCAACCTCTTAGATAGCTTTTCCCCCATAGTGGGGGAGACTCTGGACCCCAGAGTCCTCCAAAGAATCTTCACTGGTTGCCTGAATCTTGGGTGCTGCTGTGATCTAATTGGAGGAAGGACAAGTTTCTGATACCCATACTCTGATTTATACATAAGCATTTTTCCCGCTCTGGCCTGCAGATGGCCTTAGCCCCAGCCACTAAATCCCCCTGCAACTTTGTTCTTTAATGGTAGTTCAGTTGTGATAGTTGTTTTATGAGGGTTCTGATTGATTTACCTGCCTTCTTACCTTTTTAATTAAATGGAATCCAAGGTGTATTTGAGGTTTGGGGAGGGGCTGTAGAAAACAGTATGGGCGGCAGCTACTCCAACCCAGTCTCCACTGTCAGCTTCCTCCAATTCTGATTCTTACTTCACCTATATTCTTGCCAACCCAGCTCTTGGGTAGAGGTTTGCCTTTCCTGGGGAATTAACTGAGAAACTGGAGAAGGATCTCAGGATAGTGTAGACCACAGTAGGGGAATGAAGAGGAGTCAGGCAAGAGGGAGGGGTTTTCTATCCTTTCCCAGGGTTCACATTCAGTTTGATCCACTGATTACCAAGCTTTTTCTACTTCCCTCTAAATAGGTATGATCTTCAGTTCCACTGTACAGTCTGTTCTGTCCCCCACCTCCCATAAGCCCTATTTCTTTTCTCCTTTGTTAGTAATTTTAGTTTGGTCTCTCCAGGCTTATGCCCAAACTCACCCACCATGCAACCAGTGGTTTAATCCTTGTACCAATGGGGGTGGCACCACAGAAGCCTACCTGTGGCCCCTTATATCATAACACGTGTTCCTGTGGACAGGGAACAACTGGCACTGAAGGTCCCCCACAGCTGTCTCACAGCAGCAGAGGACTTTCTAAATCTCTAGCCTCTCTTCACATCCCTCATCAGGTATTTTAGGATGTCTTTGGGAAGCCATCAAGGCAAAAGAGAACTCTGAACTCCTTTTGTTCTAGCCCAGAGTTTTGAGAAAATTGTGGGAAGTAGATAGGAGAGACCACAATGACTTAGGATGGAACTTTTCTGCCTTCTTGGCCTACAGACTGCCTTCTGTCCCAGAGCAGCTGAGAAAGCCATAAAGCTGAACTTCTGAGGGACCCAGCTTAGGTTCCCCCACTTAGGCCTTCAATTCCTTTCCTTTCCAGGGGCAGCCTTGGTGCCCGTGGCCCTGAAACACGCATACATTTACCCCTTCCTTTCCTGGCACCCACAGTGCATCCTTACAAGTGGAAGAATTAGGATAGCTCTCAAATTTCTTTTTTCTTTTTTTTTTAAAAATAAATTTATTTATTTATTTATTTTTGGCTGTGTTGGGTCTTCGTTGCTGTGCACGGGCTTTCTCTAGTTGCGGCAAGCGGGAGCTACTCTTCATTGCAGTGAGTGGGCTTCTCGTTGTGGCTTCTCTTGTTGCGGAGCACGGGTTCTAGGCGCACAGGCTTCAGTAGTTGTGGCACGTGAGCTCAATAGTTGTGGCTTGCGGGCTCTAGAGCTCAGGCTCAGTAGTTGTGGCTCACGGGCTTAGTTGCTCCGCGGCATATGGGATATTCCCAGACCACGGCTCGAACCGGTGTCCCTTGCATTGGCAGGCAGATTCTTAACCACTGCGCCACCAGGGAAGCCCTCAAGTTTCTTAAAAATGAAGTTTTTCTCTGTGCTGCTTTCTCCGTGGAGCAGGAGAGAAGATGTTTCATTGCCTTGGGACTGGGAAACCATTTCTCCAGGCTTCGTCTCCCCTCCCCCACCCCCCTTAGGAACAGGATTGGCCTTAGCTTCTGGGCCTATCTGCTGCCTTTCTTCTGCTCCCTACCAGCTCTTCTGCTTTCCTGTGAGCTCTGTTGGGCTTGAGGAATCTTAGTGTTTACTTCCCAGCTCTTCATTTTTTTCCTTCTGCTCAGTTTTTTTTTTTTTTACCCCCTTCTTCCTCTTCCAACATAACAATTGTAATGGAATTCAACTGCTGATTTACTGCTGCATTTACTGTAAGTAAAAAAGGAAAAAAAACAAAGAAAGAAATTAAATGAATGATAGCAATGACCAGAAGAGAAATAGAGACAATGAAAAATTTCTTCTACTGAACTTTATATGTGTGTCTCTGTCAGTTAAAAAAATAATTAATTAATTAATTAAATAATAATGTAATAATAGTAATAAAGTACCTACCAGGTTTTTTTTCCCCCAAGGTAACAGTAGTGTTTGTTTTTTTTTTAATTGCACACGTCTATAAACCTAATAAACAGGTTTTTTCTATTTTTTTTTATACAGCAGGTTCTTATTAGTCATCAGTTTTATACACATCAGTGTATACATGTCAATCCCAATTGCACAATTCATCACACCACCACCACCACCACCCCGTGGCTTTCCCTGCTTGGTGTCCATACTTTTGTTCTCTACATCTGTGTCTCAATTTCTGCCCTGCAAACAGGTTCATCTGTACCATTTTTCTACGTTCCACATATATGCGTTAATATATGAGATTTGTTTTTCTCTTTCTGACTTACTTCACTCTGTATGACAGTCTCTAGATCCATCCACGTCTCAACAAATGACCCAATTTTGGTCCTTTTTATGGCTGAGTAATATTCCACTGTATATATGTACCACATCTTCTTTATCCATTCATCTGTCGATGGGCATTTCGGTTACTTCCATGACCTGGCTATTGTAAATAGTGCTGCAATGAACATTGGGGAGCATGTGCCTTTTTGAATTGTGGTTTTCTCAGGGTATATGCCCAGTAGTGGGATTGCTGGGTCCTATGGTAGTTCTATTTGTAGTTTTTTAAGGAGCCTCCATACTGTTCTCCATAGTGGCTGTATCAGTTTACATTCCCACCAACAGTGCAAGAGTGTTTCCTTTTCTCCACATCCTCTCCAGCATTTATTGTTTCTAGATTTTTTGATGATGGCCATTCTGACTGGTGTGAGATGTTATCTCATTGTAGTTTTGATTTGCATTTCTCTAATGGTTAATGATGTTGCAGCTGTGTTTTTTTCCCTCAAGACTGCTGTGGCTATTCAGGGTCTTTTTGTGTCTCCATACAAATTTTAAGATTTTTTGTTCTAGTTCTGTAAAGAATGCCATTGGTAATTTGATAGGGATTGCATTGAATCTGTAGATTGCTTTGGGTAGCATAGTCACTTTCACAATATTGATTCTTCCAATCCAAGAACATGGTATATCTCTCCATCTGTTGGTATCATCTTTAATTTCTTTCATCAGTGTCTTATAGTTTTCTGCATACAGGTCTTTTGTCTCCCTAGGTAGGTTTATTCCTAGGTATTTTATTCTTTTTGTTGCAATGGTAAAGGGGAATGTTTCCTTAATTTCTCTTTCAGATTTTTCATCATTAGTGTATAGGAATGCCAGAGATTTCTGTGCATTAATTTTGTATTCTGCAACTTTACCAAATTCATTGATTAGCTCTAGTAGGTTTCTGGTAGCATCTTTAGGATTCTCTATGTATAGTATCATGTCGTCTGCAAACAGTGACAGTTTTACTTCTTCTTTTCCAATTTGTATTCCTTTTACTTCTTTTTCTTCTCTGATTGCCGAGGGTAGGAGTTCCAAAACTATGTTGAGTAATAGCGGTGAGAGTGGACATCCTTATCTTGTTTGCTATTCACTACAAAGTCTTTACCAAAGATTTAAGAACAACAATTGGGAAATAAAGAGTAAATACAGCTAGAGAATGTGATCTACAAAATCTCTGGAGTGCACAGCACACAACTATCCAGCTCATACTCTGCCTGCTATGGGCTGAACTATGTGTTCCTCTGACAAATTTGTATGTTGAAGCCTTAATTCCCGATGTAACTGTATTTGGAGCTAGGGCTTTTAGGAGCTAATTAAGATTAAATGAAAAGAAAAAAAAAGATTAAATGAGGTCATAAGGGTGGGTGTCCTAATTTAATAGGATTGGTGGCTTTATTAGAAGAGGAAGACACAAGGAATTCCCTGACGGTCCAGTGGTTAAGACTTGGTGATTTCACTGCCTGAGCCTGGGTTCAATCCCAGGTTGGGAAACTGAGATCCCACAAGCCATGTGGCATGGCCAGAAAAAAAAGAGGAAGATACATTCTCTCTCTCTCTCTCTCCCCCCACCCCCCGCCTCTGCATGCACAAACCGAGGAAGGACCATGTGAGGACATATCAAGACAGCCATCTGCAAGCCAGGAAGAGAGGTCTCACCAAGACCGAATTGGCAGGCACCTTAATCTTGGGCTTCCCAGACAGGAGTGAATTGGGAGAATTTCCAGTTAAATAGTTGTCTCCTGTCACACATGGAATCAGCTATATGCACTCATTTCAAGAGTAAGTTCTCTATGAGAAATGAATTTCTGTTGTTTAAGGCACTCAACTATGGTATTTTTTAAAATTTATTTATTTATTCATTTATTTAATTTTTGGCTGCATTGGGTCTTCGCTGCTGCACGCGGGCTTTCTCTAGTTGCAGTGAGCGGGGGCTACTCTTTGTTGTGGGGCGCAGGCTTCTCATTGTGGTGGCTTCTCTTGTTGTGGAGCACAGGCTCTAGGCACGCGGGCTTCAGTAGTTGTGGCACACGGGTTTCAGTAGTTGTGGCTCACAGGCTCAGAAGTTGTGGCGCACAGGCTTAGTTGCTCTGCGGCATGTGGGATCTTCCTGGACCAGGGCTCGAACCCGTGTCCCCTGCATTGGCAGGCGGATTCTTAACCACTGCGCCACCAGGGAAGCTCCTCAACTATGGTATTTTGTTATGACACCCAATCAGACTAATACACTGCTCCATGTAGTGAACTCCACCTTGCTCTGACAGGAGTTGCCGAAGATGCGGCTGTCATCAAGGAGGATATTTAATCCATGGCAAGCAGAGGAAGAACTTTTGGGGCCTTAGAGTGCCCAGACTGGAGATGACTGTGGACTTGGTAGATGGACTCCAGGGAGAAGAGGGACACATGAGACAAACTCCTGTGCTTGAGCGCCAACTTTCCTTTCACCCCCAATTTATGAGCAGTTTGTGTGTGTGTGTGTGTGTGTGTGTGTGTGCGCGCGCGCACGTGCACGCACACTAATGCATATTTTATTATGCCTCCAGGTATCTTTGGAATTAAGACATTTTAAATATAGTTTAAAGTGAGTACAAGAAGAATGAAAGGGGAGGCATTAAAGGGAATAACCGTAGAAAGCAAACAGAAAGAGGCAGAGAGAAAGAAAAAGGAGGAAATTAGAAGATGGGAATAAATGGTGGAGGAAACGCGGATTACTAGCGTGAGTTCCCTGTATTCACATCAGTTGGCAACATGAGAAGTGACTGAAGAGATAGCAGGGTCAAGAAATATTCAACCACGGATGTAAAAACTGACATTGATTATCATTGGGAGAAGTTGGGTGAATGCATAAAGGAACTCTCAGTAGTACTGTTTTTGCAACTTCTCGTGAGTCAAAGTATTTAAAAACTGAAAGTATATGCATATTTAAAATATATAAATATACTTTAGCTTAGAAGAAAAGCTACATCTAAAACTCCACTGAGCAGGTAATATAACATACTGTCAAATAAGAGTATAGTTTATATCCGTTAAGTGATCTGTTGAATAAATATTCTTTTTTTTTAGTTATATTAAAGTTTTATTCAAGGGATAGACACCTACAAAATGGGCAAATGGCAGAGGTTTTGGTCTGATACTATTTAATTAATTTTAACTAATAACTAGGGAAAATATGAGGGACATACAAAGAACAAAATATGGACATTTTCCACAGTTATGAAATTGAATAAATATTCTTTTATATAGATCTTGTGCCAACCAATGTGCTAGGAGCTATGAATATAGAGGTGAAAAGATAAGGTCACTGTCCACAAGGAATTGATGGTTTAGTGGAGAAATAGACACACATATAATAAATACAAATATATTTAATAAATATAATATAATATGACCACTATTTCAAAGGAGAAATGGACAAATTCTGTAGTGGACATTTGTTTGTTTTGGTTGTCCAGCTTCTAAATATCCTTCCTATTTGGAAGCAATCTGAAGACCAACAAGAGGCAGGGCTGCACTGCCCAATATGGAAACCTAGAGGGGGCCCTGCCATTGTCCCCTGTATTGGCAGGTGGATTCTTAACCACTGGACCACCAGGGAAGTCCCAAGTTACTGGTCATTCTTAGCTGCAGTGGTATGTTGGAGTCAGCTTGTACCTGCTCATGAAAGCTTATTGTAAATTATTCAGGAATATTGTGAAAATATTGTGACAATGCTGAGTGTATTAATTTCCTGTATCTGGTATAAAAACTGCCACAAACTCAGTGCTTTAAAGCATCCCAAATTTATTACCTTATAGCTGTAGAAGTAACAAGTCTGACATTGGTCATCAGGGCTGCATTCCTTCTGGAAACTCTAAGGGAAAATCTGTTTGATTGCCTGTTCCTTTCCTTGGCTGTAGGAATTACCTTCATCCATCTTCAAAGCCAGCAGCATAGCATCTTCTACTCTCTCTTTTTCTGACCTCTGCTTCTATTGGCATATCTCTTTCTCCTCCCTGTGATGACATGGAGCCCACCTAGATAATCCAGAATAATCTTTCCATCTCTAAATCCTTAACTTAATCACATCTGCAAACCTCATTTTGCCATGTCAGGTAACATATTCACAGGTTCTGGGGATTCAGCTGTAGATATTTTTGAGGAGCCATTATTCAGCCCACCATTAATGATCAATCTTTCAATTCTCACTGAGTACAGACTTGGTCTCAGATTCCTAACACAAGCACTTCATAGCAATAGGTCTGAGTCAGCACAGGAGATAAAAACCTATATTCCTATCTTTAGCCAATGTTAAATTTGTCCAATCATTCAACATATATGTATAAAGATCTTACTATGAGTTATGTGTTGTGCTAGACAAATGTTGATGGAAATGGATGTAGACCCTGCCCTAGTGGAGGTCAAAGTCTATGGGGGAAGAGAGGCACTAAGCAAGTAAGCAAACCAAGGAATACAATAAAAAAGTAAGAAGAGCGCTAGCAAGGGAAAAAACAGGGTCCTGATAGAGAGCAGGTGTGATGGTCAGGGAAGCCATGTGTAAGAAGGTAACAAGCTGAGGCTTGAAGGATTGGGAACCAGTGCTGTGAAGAGTGGAGAAAGATGTTACCAGTGAGGGACCTCCGTGTGGGAAAGCTCTGAGGCTGGACTAAATGCTTTCATGGAACCAACACTGACAGTGCTGAGAGAGAATGCTATGGCAGCCCCAGATTGCTTCCTTGAGGTACAGATTCTCTGAATAAAGCTGACTTATTTCCCCATAGAGGACTTACCATGGTGAGGCTGTATTCACCTATGGCCAACTTCCGTCCCCACCTGGCCACAGCCCAAGCCACACCCTTTGACTAGAGCCATCTAGCAAAGAAAGCTGTTAGAAAATAACCTTTGCTCTCATTCTTCACCTGTCCAGATTGCCGTGCTGCAGCACTTGAGTTTGGCCAGAGTCTTTCAACAGTCTGTTTTTCTGTGTAGGAGGGAGAAATTGGACTTGTGCATTAGTTCAGAGGGATATAACATTCTAGACAAGTAGGTATTGCTTTTATTTTAAAAGAGCAACTAGTATGTTCTCTGCCCACGAATCTGTTACACACATTGACGCTGTTAAACAGATACACTTTAACTGAGTAAAAAAGGTACAGTTTTACCTATCTGTTGAATATTTGAAAATGTCGTAGTAGTTCTTTCTTCCAGAACTGCTGTTTCCGTCTTGCTTCATGTTTCATGTTTGATTAATACTGTCATTGTTCCTAAATGCCCCTACTGTTAACTACGTTTTATTCATTGGAACCTCTAATTTGTCTTTTATTATTGTCCTTTCTGTTTTCAAATTAAGGTATTGATATTATTCCCACTTTTTAAACTTTTTTAAATTGAAGTATAGTTGATGTACAGTATTACGTAAGTTCCAGGTGTGCAATATAGTGATCCACAATATTTAAAAGTTATACGCTAGGGCTTCCCTGGTGGCGCAGCGGTTGAGAGTCCGCCTGCCGATGCAGGGGACACGGGTTCGTGCCCCGGTCCGGGAAGATCCCACATGCCGCGGAGCGGCTGGGCCCGTGAGCCATGGCCGCTGAGCCTGCACGTCCGGAGCCTGTGCTCCGCAACGGGAGAGGCCACGACAGTGAGAGGCCCGCGTACCACAAAAAAAAAAAAAAAAAGTTATACTCTGTTTATAGTTATTATAAAATATTGGCTATATTCCCTGTGTTGTACAATATATCCTTGTAGCTGACATTATTCCCATTTTAGGACAGAATTCTTGAACTCAAAAACAGAAGCTTTAAAAATCTCTATTGTCTCTTGTCATGAAGAACTCTTTGGTAGGGAATGTCTATTTTAAGGAACTTTAACAAAGGCCAGGGAGGGAATGCAGAGTTTAATTCTGCAAGTTGCTGTACTGACTCCATATGGCCACCAGGGGGAGAAAAAACCTTTGAAGCTCTTTTATCTCCAGAGCTTCTGCAGTATTTTTCTTTAGCTTTTGACTTGTTCCAACCCAAACATGTACATAAATTAGGGAAGTAACTTGCATAAAGCAGCTCAGTCCTGTTTTCCTCATATAATATAATTCCTGGGAGCCTTTCCTATTTGTTTACTGCTCCACCAAAATGGTTAAGTGGCCCTTATGACAAAGTGAGCTTTGTAAGCAAAAGTGAGGTCATGAGGATAAAAATTCTGACCACTATTGCGTGCAGACATGCCCCAGTAGATCATGTAGCAGAGAATCAGAGCGAACTCAGCTTTTCACACAGATATGTGCATCTTTTACACTTCAGACTGAGCTCTCAAAAGTGGCTGAAAAAAAAAGGGAGGGGCCCTGGATACTGAAAGGGTAACAGTGCTTTAGCCATGCTAAAAGCAACACTAAGCTATAAAATGACAAGTGCAATGTATTCTGAGGGCTCCCTGCCACTTCACGGAAGAGGAACTGGGAGCATAATTTCATGTAAAGAAGTTCTAGACAATATTGCAGTCATTTGATCACTGACAGGCAGCAGGACTTATTCAAGCAGGTAGAAGTAGAGATGCAGATGTGACAGGTCATTTTATAATGATCATCTAATAGATTTCATGAAAAATTGCCTCTATTTATATCTCTACTGATGAATTTACTAAAAGGAATGTGCTCAAATTTATCAAAAAACTGATAGAGTCAATTCAATTTAGTGAATTATTGAATTATTTTAACCATGTCTTCTAGATTCTCTCCTAACGCTCCAATCACTCATGGACTCAAACAAACAAAAGATGTTTGGCACTGCCTTCTTAAATTTAGGTTCAATAGATGAGGCAATCGGGCTCAGATATCTAAATTTTTATAAAGTTGTAGAGATGAGTTTGATTCACGGTCAGACCTGAGAAAAGGTGACATGGATTCACCATGTGAATGAATGGTGATGAATTCATTATTTCTGACAAATATGTCAAGGTGGGACTTCCCTGGTGGTCCAGGGATTAAGACTCCATGCTCCCAGCGCAGGGGGCCTGGGTTCAGTCCCTGGTCTGGGAACTAGATCCTGCATGCCGAAACTAAAAGATCCCACATGCTGCCACTAAAGATCCCGCACGCAGCAACAAAGATCCTGCATGCAGCAACTAAGACCCGGCGCAGCGAAATAAATATATAAGTAAATAAATAAATATTTCTTAAAATGTGTCGGGACCTCCCGTGGCGCAGTGGTTAAGAATCTGCCTGCAAATGCAGGGGACACATGTTTGAGCCCTGATCTGGGAAGATCCCTCATGCTTCCGAGCAACTAAGCCCGTGCACCGCAACTACTGAACCTGCCCTCTAGAGTCCTCCAGCCACAACTACTGAGCCCGCGTGCCACGACTACTGAAGCCCATGCACCTAGAGCCCGTGCTCTGCAACAAGAGAAGACACCGCAATGAGAAGCCCTCACATGGCAAGGAAGAGTAGTCCATGCTCACCGCAACTAGAGAAAGCCCGCACATGGTAATGAAGACCCAATGCAGCCAAAAATAAATAAATTTATGTTTAAAAATGTGTCAAGGTTATGGAAGATGGAAGCTGGATGAAGGGTATACAGGAACTCCCTGTACTTTGCAACTTTTCTGTAAATCTAAAATTATTCCAAAATAAAAGCTTATTTTAAAGTTAAACAAAAAACTTAATAAAACCAATTTAGTTAAATAACCATTAAATATTTTATCTAAATGTTTCCCATCAAAAGATATTTTAATTGTCAAATTTTTTAAAAAAGGAGATTGTAAAACAGTTTTATATGTATAATATAGATGAAATACAAGTAACTGAAAAAATATATTATACTACATGTTACAGTTTTCTCTCTTTGGAAGATGGGATTATAGGTGATTTTTTTTTCCTGGTTACCATTATTTTTTAAATTTTCTATAATAAGTAGGTGTTATTTTGGTAATGAAAGAGGTTTTGTTTTTTTTCAATTTAATGTTCTCCAATATAACTCTAGAGAGGTCCCATATCAAGGCCAGTTATCACGCACAGCTCTGGGCTTTTTCCAAAGTTCTGATTCTTATTAATTAGTGCTTTCTAGGAAGTACTCCACTTAATGATGGTAATTTGACTCCAGGCAGAGGTTGGAGAAGACAGATTCAATCTCCTCTAGGTCCTTCAAGTCAGAGCAGATCCAGAGCTGGGTCAGAAAGCCCAAAGATTGGGCTTCCCTAGTGGCGCAGTGGTTGAGAGTCCACCTGCCAATGCAGAGGACACGGGTTCGTGCCTGGTCTGGGAAGATCCCACATGCCACGGAGCGGCTGGGCCCGTGAGCCATGGCCGCTGAGCCTGCGCGTCCGGAGCCTGTGTTCAGCAACGAGAGAGGCCACAACAGTGAGAGGCCCGTGTATCGCAAAAAAAAAAAGAAAGAAAGCCCAAAGATGGTTCATTGGGGAAAAAGTACTAGTCTTTTACATAACATAAAATTTACCATTGTAATCATTTTTAAGTATACAATTCAGTGGCATCAGATAAGTACATTAGCAGTGTTGTGTAGTCAAAACCACTATCCATTTCCAGAACTTTTCATCATCCCAAACTGAAACTCTCTACCCATTAAACACTAACTCTTCATATCTCCTTACCCCCAGCCCCTGGCAGCCTCTTTTTTACTTTCTGTCTCCATGAATTTAACTACTTTAGGTACCTCAAGTAAGTAGAATCATACAATATTTTTCCTTTTGTGTCTAGCTTGTTTCACTTTAGCAAATGTTTTCAAGGTTTATCTATGTTGTAGCATGTGTCAGAATTTCATTCCTTTCTATGACTGAATAATATTACATTGTATGTATATACCACATTTTGTTTATCTGTTCATCAGTTGAGGGACATTTTAGTTGTTTCCACCTTTTGGCCATTGTGAATAATGTTACTATGAACATTGGTGTACAAGTATCTGTTCAAGTCCCTGCTTTTGATTCTTTGGAGTATACAATAACAATAATTCTAGGAGTAGAATTACTGGGTCATAAGGTAATTCTGTGTTTAACTTTTTCAGGAAAACAGCTAAGCTGTTTTCCTCAGAGGCTGCACCATTTCACATTCCCACAAGCAGTGCACAAGGAAGGGTTCCAATTTCTCCATACCTTCGTCAACACTTGTTATTTTCTGTTTTTGTTTTGTTTTGTTTTATTTTGTTTTTTTGCGTTACGCGGGCCTCTCACCGTTGTGGCGCCTCCCGTTGCAGAGCACAGGCTCCGGATGCGCAGGCCCAGCGGCCATGGCTCACGGGCCCACCCGCTCCGCGGCATGTGGGATCTTCCCGGACCAGGGCACGAACCTGTGTCCCCTGCATCGGCAGGCAGACTCTCAACCACTGCGCCACCAGGGAAGCCCCTTGTTTTGTTTTGTTTTATCATAGTTATCGCACTGAGTGTGAGAACCACCCACATTTTATATGTCACGTGTATTCTTAGCAAGCACACTACCAACAAACAATTATACTTGTTCGTTAAGATTTGTCACAATAAAAAAATAAAAAGATTTGTCACAATAATTAATAATTGACCCAGGACAGTTGAAAAGCAAAGTTTGCTATTTACTGTCCCATCTCCAGGACAGTGTGTCAGAAAACAGGCACGGAACTAGATTGCCACCAGAAAGCAGGACTAGAGGGGGCAGGAGGGCTTCGGAGGGAAATACTGGAGAGGCAATCAGAGCCCAGAGGAAACCTAGCAAAGCCAAAAGCACACGACAGGGGGCGCCTTCAAGATGGCAGAGAAGTAAGACGTGGAGATCACCTGCCTCCCCACAAATACATCAGAAATACATCTACATGTGGAACAACTCCTACAGAACACCTACTGAACGCTGGCATAAGACCTCAGACTTCCCAAAAGGCAAGAAAGTCCACACGTACCTGGGTAGGGCAAAAGAAAAAAGGAAAAACAAAGACAAAAGAATAGGGACAGGACCCGCACCAGTGGGAGGGAGCTGTGCATGGAGGGGAAGCTTCAGAGCCACGGAGGAGAGCACAGCAACAGGGGTACAGAGGGCAAAGCGGAGAGATTCCTGCACAGAGGATTGGTGCCGACCAGCATTCACCAGCCCGAGAGGCTTGTCTGCTCACCCGTCGGAGTGGGCGGGGCTGGGAGCTGAGGCTCGGGCTTCGGTCGGATCCCAGGGAGAGGACTGGGGTTGGTTGCGTGAGCACAGCCTGAAGGGGGCTAGTGTGCCACAGCTAGCCGGGATGGAGTCCGGGAAAAAGTCTCGACCTGCCTAAGAGGCAAGAAACCATTGCTTTGGGGTGCGTGAGGAGAGGGGATTCAGAACACCACCTAAACAAGCTCCAGAGATGGGCACAAGCCGCAGCTATCAGCATGGACCCCTGAGACAGGCATGAAATGCTAAGGCTGTTGCTACAGCCACCAAGAAGCCTGTGTGCAGGCACAGGTCACTATCCACACCTCCCCTCCTGGGAGCCTGTGCAGCCCACCACTGCCAGGGTCCCAGGATCCAGGGACAACTTCCCCAGGAGAACACATGGCGTGCCTCAGGCTGGTGCAAAGTCACGCCGGCCTTTGCCACCACAGGCTCATCCCGCATTCCATACCCCTCCCTCCCCCCGGCCTGAGTGAGCCAGAGCCCCCAAATCAGCCGCTCCTTTAACCCCATCCTGTCCAGGCAGGGAACAGATGCCCTCAGGCGACCTACATGTAGAGGCAGGGCCAAATCCAAAGCTGAACCCCAGGAGCTGTGCAAACAATGAAGAGAAAAGGAAATCTCTCCCAGAAGCCTCAGGAACAGCAGATTAAATCTCCACAATCAACTTGATGTACCCTGCATCTGAGGAATACCTGATTAGACAATGAATCATCCCAAAATTGAGGCAGTGGACTTTGGGAGCAACTGTAGACTTGGGGTTTGCTTTCTACATCTAATTTGTTTCTGGTTTTATGCTTATCTTAGTTTACTATTTAGAGCTTATTATCATTGGTAGATTTGTTTACCGATTTGGTTGCTCTCTTTCTTTTCTAATTTCATATATATATATTTTTTCCTTTTTCTCTTTTTGTGAGCGTGTATGTGTATGCTTCTTTGTGTGATTATGTCTGTATAGCTTTGCTTTTGCCATTTGTCCTAGGGTTCTGATTGTCTATTTTGGTTTTGTTTGTTCGTTTGTTAGTATAATTTTTAGTGCTTTTATCATTGGTGGATTTGTTTTTTGGTTTGCTTGCTCTCTTCTTTCTCTTTTTTTTTACTTATTACTTTTTTTAATAATTTTTTTCTACTTTAATTATTTTATTTTATTTATTTTTTTCTTTCTTTCTTTTTCTCCCTTTTTTTCTGAGTCATGTGGATGACAGGGTCTTGGTGCTCTGGCCAGGTGTCAGGCCTGAGCCTCTGAGGTGGGAGAGCCAGGTTCAGGCCACTCGTCCACCAGAGACCTCCCAGCCCCATGTAATATCAAATGGCAAAAGCTCTCCCAGAGATCTCTATCTCAACGCTAAGACCCAGCTCCACTCAACGACCAGCAATCTACAGTGCTGGACACCCTATGCCAAATAACTAGCAAGACAGGAACACAAACCCACCCATTAGCAGAGAAGCTGACTAAAATCATAATAAGGTCACAGACACCCCAAAACATATCACTGGATGCAGACCTGCCCACCAGAAAGACAAGATCCAGCCTCATCCACCAGAACACAGGCACTAGTCTCCTCCACCAGGAAGCCTACACAACCCACTGAACCAACTTTACCCACTGGGAACAGACACCAAAAACAACAGGAACTACGAACATGCAACCCGCTAAACAGAGGCGCCAAACACAGTAAGTTAAGCAAAATAAGAAGACAGAGAAATACACAGCAGATGAAGGAACAAAGTAAAAACCCACCAGACCAAACAAATGAAGAGGAAATAGGCAGTCTACCTGAAAAAGAATTCAGAGTAATGATAGTAAAGATATCCAAAATCTTGGAAATAGAATGGAGAAAATACAAGAAACGTTTAAAAAGGACCTAGAAGAACTAAAGAGCAAACAAACAATGATGAGCAACACAATAAATGAAATTTAAAATTCTCTAGAAGGAATCAATAGCAGAATAACTGAGGCAGAAGAACGGATAAGTAACCTGGAAGACAAAATATTGGAAATAACTACGGCAGAGCAGAATAAAGAAAAAAGGATGAAAAGAATTGAGGACAATCTCAGAGACATCTGGGACAACATAAAATGCACCAACATTCGAATTATAGGGGTCCCAGAAGAAGAAGACAAACAAAAAAGGGACTGATAAAATATTTGAAGAGATTATAGTTGAAAACTTCCCTAATATGGGTAAGGAAATAGTCAGTCAAGTACAGGAAGCATAGAGAGTCCCATACAGGATAAATCCAAGGAGAAACATGCCAACGCCCATATTAATCAAACTATCAAAAATGAAATACAAAGAAAAAATATTAAAAGCAGCAAGGGAAAAGCAGCAATTAACATACAGGGAATCCCCATAAGGTCAACAGCTGATCTTTCAGCAGAAACTCTGCAACACAGAAGGGAGTGGCAGGACATATTTAAAGTGATGAAAGGGAAAAACCTACAACCAAGATTATTGTACCCAGCAAGGATCTCATTCAACAGACAAAATAAACTTTAAAATAAAGACTATTACAAGAGACAAAGAAGGATACTATATAATGATCAAGCGATCAATATAAGAAGATATAGCAATTTTAAGTATTTATACACCCAACATAGGATCACCTCAATACATAAGGCAAATGCAAACAGCCATAAAAGGGGAAATTGACAGTAACACAGTCCTAGTAGGGGACTTTAACACCCCACTTTCACCAATGGAAAGATCATCCAAAATGAAAATAAATAAGGAAACACAAACTTTAAATGATATATTAAACAAGATGGACTTCATTGATATTTATAAGACATTCTATCCAAAAACAGCAGATTACACTTTCTTCTCAAGTCCTCAAGGAACATTCTCCAGGATAGATCATATCTTGGGTCACAAATCAAGCCTTGGTAAAATTAAGAAAATTGAAATCATATCAAGTATCTTTTCTGACAACACTATGAGACCAGATATCAATTACAGGAAAAAATCTGTAAAAAATACAAACACATGGAGGCTAAGCAATACACTACTAAATAACCAAGAGATCATTGGAGAAATCAAAGAGGAAATCAAAAAATACCTAAAAACAAATGAAAATGAAAACATGACAATCTAAAATCTATGGGATGCAGCAAAAGCAGTTCTAAGAGGGGAGTTTATAGCAATACAATCCTACCTCAAGAAACAAGAAACATCTCAAATAAACAACCTAACTTTACGCCTAAAGCAATTAGAGGAAGAAGAACAAAAATCCCCCAAAGTTAGCAGAAGGAAAGAAATCATAAAGATCAGACCAGAAATAAGTGAAAAAGAAATGAAGGAAACAATAGCAAAGGTCAATAAAACTAAAAGCTGGTTCTTTGAGAAGGTAAACAAAATTGATAAACCATTAGCCAGACTCATCAAGAAAAAAAGGGAGAAGACTCAGATCAATAGAATTAAAAATAAAAAGGAGAAGTAACAACTGACACTGCAGAAACATAAAGGATCATGAGAGATTACTACAAGCAACTATATGCCAATAAAATGGACAACCTGGAAGAAATGGACAAATTCTTAGAAAAGCACAACCTTCTGAGACTGAACCAAGAAGAAATAGAAAATATAAACAGACCAATCACAAGCACTGAAATTGAAACCGTGATTAAAAATCTTCCAACAAAAAAAATCCCAGGACCAGATGGCTTCACAGGTGAATTCTATCAAACATTGAGAGAAGAGCTAACACCTATCCTTCTCAAACTCTTCCAAAATATGGCAGAGAGAGGAACACCTCCAAACTCATTCTACGAGGCCACCATCACCCTGATACTGAAAGCAGACAAAGATGCCAAGAAAAGAAAGAAAACTACAGGCCAATATCACTGATGAACATCGATGCAAAACTCCTCAACAAAATACTAGCATACCGAATCCAACAGCACGTTAAAAGGGTCATACACTATGATCAAGTGGGGTTTATCCCAGGAATGCAAGGATTCTTCAATATATGCAAATCAATCAATGTGATACACCATATTTACAAATTGAAGGAGAAAAAACATATGATCGTCTCAATAGATGCAGAAAAAGCTTTTGACAAAATTCAACACCCATTTGTGATAAAAACTCTCCAGAAAGTAGGCAAAGAGGGAACTTACCTCAACATAATAAAGGCCATATATGACAAACCCACAGCCAACATCGTTCTCAATGGTGAAAAGTTGAAACCATTTCGACTAAGATCAGGAACAAGACAAGGTTGCCCACTCTCACCACTATTATTCAACATAGTTTAGGAAGTTTTAGCCACAGCAGTCACAGAAGAAAAAGAAATAAAAGAAATCCAAATCAGAAAAGAAGAAGTAAATCTGTCACTGTTTGCAGATGACATGATACTATACACAGAGAATCCTAAAGATGCTACCAGAAAACTACTAGAGCTAATCAATGAATTTGGTACAGTAGCAGGATACAAAATTAATGCACAGAAATCTCTGGCATTCCTATACACTAATGATGAAAAATCTGAAAGAGAAATTATGGTAACACACCCATTTACCATTGCAACAAAAAAAGAATAAAATACCTAGGAATAAACCTATCCAGGGAGATGAAAGACCTGTATGCAGAAAACTGTAAGATAATGATGAAAGAAATTAAACATGATACCAACAGATGGAGACATATACCATGTTCTTGGATTGGAAGAATCAATATTGTGAAAATGACTATGCTACCCAAAGCAATCTACAGATTCAATGAAATCCCTATCAAACTACCAGTGGCATTCTTCACAGAACTAGAACAAAAAATTTCACAGTTGTATGGAAACACAAAAGACCCCATATAGCCAAAGCAATCATGAGAAAGAAAAACGGAGCTGGAGGAATCAGGCTCCCTGACTTCAGACTATAATACAAAGCTACAGTAATCAAGACAGTATGGTGCTGGCACAAAAACAGAAATACAGATCAGCGGAACAGGATAGAAAGCCCAGAGGTAAACCCACGCACATATGTCACCTTATCTTTGACAAAGGAGGCAAGAATATACAATGGAGAAAAGACAGCCTCTTTGACAAGTTGTGCCGGGAAAACTGGACAGTTACATGTAAAAGAATGAAATTAGAACACTCTCTAACACCATACACAAAAATAAACTCAACATGGATTAAAGACCTAAATGTAAGGCCAGACACTATAAAACTCTTAGAGGAAAACATAGGCAGAACACTCCATGACATAAATCACAGCAAGATCCTTTTTGACCCAGCTCCTAGAGAAATGGAAATAAAAACAAAAATAAACAAATGGGACCTAATGAAACTTCAAAGCTTTTGCACAGCAAAGGAAACCATAAACAAGATGAAAAGACAACACTTAGAATGGGTGAAAATATTTGCAAACAAAGGAACTGACAAAGGATTAATCTCCAAAATATACAAGCAGCTCATGCAGCTCAATATCAAAAAAACAAACAACCCAATCTAAAAATGGGCAGAAGACCTAAATAGACACTTCTCCAAAGAAAGTATACAGATTGCCAAACAACACATGAAAGGATGCTCAACATCACTAATCAGTAGAGAAATGCAAATCAAAACTACAGTGAGGTATCTATCACCTCACAGCAGTCAGAATGGCCATCATCAAAAAAATCGAAAAACAATAAATGCTGGAGAGGGTGTGGAGAAAAGGGAACCCTCTTGCACTGTTGGTGGAATGTAAATTGATACAGCCACTATGGAGAACAGTATGGAGGTTCCTTAAAAAATTAAAAATAGAACTACCATGTGACCCAGCAATCCCACTACTGGGCATATACCCTGAGAAAACCATAATTCAAAAAGAGTCATGTGCCCCAATGTTCATTGCAGCTCTATTTATAATAGCCAGGACATGGAAGCAACCTAGGTGTCCGTCGACAGATGAATGGATAAAGAAGATGTGGCACATATATACAATGGAATATTATTCAGCCATAAAAGGAAACAAAATTGAGTTATTTGTAATGAGGTGGATGGACCTAGAGACTGTCATACAGAGTGAAGTAAGTCAGAAAGAGAAAAACAAATACTGTATGCTAACACATATATATGTAATGTAAAAAAAAAAAAAAAATGGTTGTGAAGAACCTAGGGGCAGGACAGGAATAAATATGCAGACATAGAGAATGGACTTGAGGACACAGGGAGGGGGAAGGGTAAGCAGGGGTGAAGTGAGAGAGTGGCATGGACATATATACACTACCAAATGTAAAATAGGCAGCTAGTGGGAAGCAGCCGCATAGCACAGGGAGATCATCTCAGCACAGAGAAATCAGCTTGGTGCTTTGTGTCCACCTAGCGGGATGGGATAGGAAGGGTGGGAGGGAGACTCAAGAGGGAGGAGATATTGGGATGTATGTATATGTATAGCTGATTCACTTTGTTATAAAGCAGAAACTAACACAACATTGTAAAGCAATTATCCTCCAATAAAGATGTTAAAAAAAAAAGCACACAACAAAGAGATAAAAGAAGAAAAAAGGAGAAAGATTAAAGAGTTAAGGGAAAGGAGTAAGAGACCAAAAATTCAAAGGAGATTTTACCCAAACAGAAATATTACCACCTGCCACTCATCTGGATCAAGCCCGCCTCCAGAAAAGCCAGTTTGGCAGGTTGAAAAAAGAAAAGGGTAAAAATCAAAGCTTCTGATTTGAGCGTTAAGAAACATATCTGGACATGACCCTTTTATATTTTGATCCTTTTGGGTTACTTCTTTAATCCCCACCCCAATTAAATTTCTTAATTTCAGAAATTAAGTGATTTCTGAAATTAACCTGGGCATTACATAATCACAAACTTATTCAGGCATCTGCAATGAAACTCCTTTCACCAGTTTTCAGAAATAGATGTCTGGTTGTGTGCAATCAAGTAATTACCAAACTTGCATGTCTCATACACCATCCTGTCCCGCAAAAGCATTTTGAAGACTGACAACATAGTTTATATTTTAAAAGAGTTTTTAAACTTTTTATTTCCTATTTTTTTCTAGAACTGCTAGGTTTTAATAAAAGCCTTCCATTTCAACTGTAAAGTATTAATCTCGAAGCCATGAGTAAAACATTTTAAAGTATATATAATATTTTTGATTGCAATAATTGACTCCTATTCCTAATGCCTTTTTTCCTCCATTTCGCACTGGAACTTGGTGATCTGAAAAGAGATTTTTTTTTTTAATCTTAAAATTAAAAACAACACTTGGGAAAAATATTTTAAATATTCTCTTGAAACATTTGTCATAGAAAAAGAAAAAACTAAAGAAAAATAGAAAAATTCTCAATGGAACCTTAGCTATTATGCTACTCTCCAAAACTAACTTCATTTCTAGGCACAACTAACTGGACATCTTTGGAGACCTTCAGGGAAAACCTACTGTGCTTCGGGACATAATATAGGTCATTTAGTAAAACAAAATTTCCTCATGAGTCAGCAGTGGGACAATCTTGTTTATACATAAAATGACACATAAGGCATAAACAGGAATCTCAGGTTGACCTTTTAAGGTGCCAAGTAGGCATTATCTCATCTGTTTTACTATATGTCATTTCAAGAACATATTTATTTACAACTTCTCTTGTTTTTCTTAATTTCTGCTGAGGTTCCTTTTTTATACTGTCATTCAATTCCTCCATATCAGAGAAACAATCAAGCACTGTTTATTGAGCCCCTTTTGTGGACACCACACTAGCAGACATCATGAGAGACAGAAATGAGGTAAAACATAATTCTTGGTCCTTAAAAGAAGTGACTTTTTTTTTAAGATTTCACAAGAGCTGTGTGGCCTGTTTGTGAATGTACGTTTTGCCTTCTGATATAATTAGTTATTTAAACATCTGTCTCTCCCAATAGACTATACATGTGAATTCCTGAAGATAGGGATAAAAACTATCCAGGAACCAGGCTTTATTCTTCCATGGATCCATCACAATCCAATAAATATTTATTGAAAAATATAAACAGATGGGCCACAATTTATAATATCATGTTTCTATAGTTTATTAGTTAAGTTTCAGGAGTTCAGCACAAGATTTCCCATAGAAAATTTTTAAATTGGTGGTTCAATGACCAAACTGGTAAAAATGGGAGTTCAGTGGCCAAGCCTACAACACTGGAAGTTGAATTTTGATACTATATTCTAGTATGTAAGATGTAGGAGAGCAGGAAATGTTTCTGTCTTGGTGTATCAGTAAGAATACTTTTGCTACAAAGCAACATGAATCAACTCTACGGGAGCTTGACGTGTACAGAATCATAATCAATGAAGCATATGACAGAGGAAGAGATTAGACTATAAGAGCACACGATAGAGAAGGATAGAGAAGGGATGTGGAAAGTTTCCAAGAGGTTGTTTCATTTAAGGTGAATCTTGGAGGAACAAACACATTTCCAGGCAGAGGAGAAGAGAAAGGACCATCCCAATGGAAGTGGCAGCTCCTGCAAATGTGAGAAGGGGAAGTGAGGGGTTACTTGAGGCATCCAGGGAATGACTGTTTAATAGGACAGGAAATAAAATTTTCAAGTATTCAGTCATTGATTCATATAAAAATATTTCCTGAGTGCTTAGTATGTGCTAGTATAATGAATGTTTGTTGTCTTTTTAGCTATCAGGTATCCATTTTCTCTTCCCAAAATCATCTAATTTCCTTTCGAGAAATGGCTTCATCCCAGTTCATCAGTTATATGGTACTTCATCAGGGGCCCTACTTTCATGGCTAGGGATGGGTATAGCTAGGACAATTGGATATTCCTTTCTTGAACTTTGCCCAGCCAAAGAGACAGAAAATGGTAGGAGTTCATCCAGTTTGCTCCAGCTACAAGGCTGTTCTGTCCACTTCTGTTTCCTATTTCTTAAGAACAGCCTTGGACCCTTCCTACTTCCAAATCTGGCTCTCCATCCTTCCCTTCTATGAGCTGATATCCCTCCTGTAAATTCCCTTTGGTTTAGGTTAATTAGAGTCGGGCTTCCATTGTTAATAACAGAAGACTCTTAACAGATACAGCCAGTCCCTATGTTAGCAATGATAACGTACAACTGAAAAAGTGGTGGTTCTTATTCTGAAGAAGCATATTTTCCAGAATGGGGTTGGGGTCGTGGTGAGGATTATATAAAGAAACATAACTGAGACTTCCCTGATGGCACAGTGGTTAAGAATCCGCCTGCTAATGCAGGGGACACGGGTTCAATCACTGGTCTGGGAAGATCCCACATGCCACGGAACAACTAAGCCCGTGAGCCACAAGTACTGAGCCTGCGCTCTAGAGCTCGCGAGCCACAACTACTGAGCCATGTGCTGCAACTACTGAAGCCCACGCACCTCGAGCCTGTGCTCCACAGCAAAGAGAAGCCACTGCAGTGAGAAGCCCGTGCACTGCGACGAAGAGTAGCCCCCACTCGCCGCAACTAGAGAAAGCCCGCGCACAGCAACGAAGACCCAACTCAGCCAGAAAAAAGAAAAAAAGAAACATACTTGAGTTATGTAAAAGATATAATGAGAACATAAGGAGAGCAACCCTACGTCTGTCTGGGAAAATCAAGACAGACTACACAGAAAAGGAAGCTCTTACTCTATCTCCTGAAGGAGAGGAAGAAATTTATGGGTAGGGAATTGTGGAAGGACATGCCAAGAAAAGAGAACTTTATGCAGGAAGGAAAAATCATGGCTTATTTGGGGAAACTACAAGTATATTTTAGAACGTGAAAAAGACCTTGTATAGGATGCAGAAATGTTTGCATTTTATCCTATAAACAGTGACAAGTAATTCAAGAAATTTTAGGCAGTAGAATTATATGACAGGATTTATATTTAGAAATATAACTCTGCAGAGCATTGAGAATAAACTAAAAGAAGGTAAGAGATGGGAAGAAGGAAGAAGTGTGAAGTGTGAGTAGGAGGGATGGGATGGAGAGGAGGGAAGTATTAGCCTGGAAGGAGAAAGTTTCCACAAACAAAAATGTTATTTAGGTGAGAGATGGCAAGGGTTCAAGTCTAAAAATTATAGTGGGAAGGACTGAGTCTAGAGATATTTCAAAAGGTATTTGACAGACTTGAAACCTGTTTGCTGTGGGAATTGAAGGAGAGCTGAGGGAGAATAGTATGGTCTAAGATAAAGAATAAATCACTGGGTAATTGGTAACGACCAAGATAAGGCACGCAGGGGAGGAGCAGATTTAGGAAAAGATGATGTGGCACGTTCAGGAGGCTATGACTGCATGTCAGGTCTAGAGTTCATGATACATGGATGTGAGTTATCATGAATCAGTAATTAAAGACGTGGAAGTAGATAAAATTACTTGGGAGAGTATGTGGAATGAGAAGGAAAGAAGAGGGCCCCAGAAGGAAGTTTGATATGTAGCAAGTCTCCAAATATGGCCCCAGGGAACCACACCTCTCACTATTTATGCCCTTTTATAGTCCCTGCTTACATCAAGTCTGAGGTGTTAATGTTCTATCTTGGTTGTAGTCATGGCTACACATCTACATGCATCTGTCCAAACTCATTAAATTGTACACCTAAAATGGGTGAGTTTTACTAAATGTCAATTATCCTTCAATTTTTTTTTTAATTAAGAAGAGAAATAAAGCCAAGAGAATGATATTCTAGTTCTATTATCTTCAGTGTCCTTGAGAACCAGGATTTTTTTTTTTTTTTTTTTTTTTTTGTGGTACGCGGGCCTCTCACTGTTGTGGCCTCTCCCGTCGCGGAGCACAGGCTCCGGACGCGCAGGCTCAGCGGCCATGGCTCACGGGCCCAGCCGCTCTGCGGCATGTGGGATCTTCCAGGACGGGGACACGAACCCGCGTCCCCTGCATTGGCAGGCGGACTCCCAACCACTGCGCCACCAGGGAAGCCCGAACCAGGATTTTTGGTGAGGAGAATATAAGGCACAGATGTAATATAGAAGGTTATACAAAAATCTCGTAGTCCTGAATTAGAATTGAAAATATCGTATGACTCATGAAGTATTTTATCAAAACGAATGAAAGGAAGAAAGGAAGAGATAAAGAAAAAAACAGAAAAGAAATAATGACAAACTCAAAGGCAATTAATAACTCTAATACTCAAATGTGGTCTTAAAAATGCTTCTCAAGAGGGCTTCCCTGGTGGCGCAGTGGTTGAGAGTCCGCCTGCTGATGCAGGGGACATGGGTTTGTGCCCCAGTCCGGGAAGATCCCACATTAATTTTTTTTAAAAAAGTGTGGCACTGCCATTAAAAAAAAAAATTAAGTGGTTTTATATGTCTCCCAAAATGTAACATGACACATCTACTTTGGAAAACTGGCAGTTTCTAATAAACTTACATATATGCCCTATGACCCAGCAATTCTGCCTCTTAGTAACTTCCCCAAAGAAATTAAAACCTACATCCATGAAAAGAGTTGTATACAAATGTTCAGAGTAGCTTTATTCATAACAGCCTGAAGAGATCTGGAAACAGTCTAAATGTCTATCAGCAGGGGAATGGAGGAATTCCCTGGCAGTCCAGTGGTTAGGACTCCATGCTTCCACTGCAGGGGGCACGGGTTTGATCCCTGGCTGGGGAACTAAGATCCCGCGTGCCACGTGGCACGGCAAAAAAAAAAAAAAAACAATTAGGGGAGTGGATAAACAAATCTGTTATATCCATACAATGGAATAGCATTCAGCAATAAAAAGAACTATTCTATGCAACAGCATGGGTAAATCTCAAAAATGTGACGAGTGAAAGAAGACAGACCAAAAAAAAAAAAAAAGTCACATATTGTCTGATTCCATTTATATGAAGTGCAACAACAGGCAAATGTAATCTACGGTAATAGAAGTCAGAATAGTAGTTATCTCAGGAGGGCAAAAATCTATTCTTCCCAGGAAGTTTGGAAAAGTACACGTTATAAATCCTTTTGTCCGAGTCATTTTTATTAATAGAAAACTAGTTTCTCTCCACCCTCACTAAATAAACGTTGAACATTTGCAAAATATCTGTTATTTGAAGGGATACCAAATTCTCATTCCAGCCCTGGGAGTAACTGCCATTTGTATCATGAATAAGGGACATGGAGAAAAAAAGGAAACACACCATCGAGGTGTTGAGGGGGAGAGTGTAACTGAATACAGAAATACCTTGGCCTTCACCACCCCACAGAGAAAGCCAGTTCTCCTGAACCCCCCCGAGTTGAGAGATTCTCCACTGCCTGGGTCCTTCTGGGAACGGAAGCTGAAGATGGAGGGAGTTTAGAAAGAGGGAGCGCTGTCATTGCCGTCAGAAATGAGTGTTTTCAGTTTCAGCTGCTAGGGGGCAGAATTGCAGCAGCAGGAATGGTGGAACATTTCCAGATATGGAGAGGCTGGAGGCTGAATTAGGCACCTAGCCAGTGAAAAAGCAAGAAAAGTTACAGGCCAGAAAAGGCATAGGAAACAGAGGCTCAGCAGAGCTGGTAGGTTGGAACGAGGGTGTGTACAGACCAGGAGCATAGTGCTGAGGTGGCAGTAGGCTACTGAAAACTACTGAGAGGCAGGGCGAGAAGGGCCCAACCAACCTCCAGAACCTGGTATTGCCTCTGACAAGGGTACCAAGGTGTAGCTACTGCAAGCAAGAATCCGTAAGCCCGGACACTTAAACATATATTGGGAGTGGGGGGAAACTGGAGGAACAGTTTTCAGAGGGAACCTCCCAGGAAAGTTAGAAGGAATCAAGAAGCAAGTACAGAGAGAAAATGGGGGTGGCCTCTGTGAAAATCGAGGTAGGATTTTTCAGGACAGTGGTGAAGAAATTCTCCTCGGTCAGTAAATTGTTGACTGAAATCTCACTCACGTGCTTCATCTTTTTTTTTTTTTAATAAATTTATTTATTTATTTTTGGCTGCATTGGGTCTTTGTTGCTGTGCGAGGGCTTTCTCTTTGTTGCTGCAGAGAGCTGGGGCTACTCTTCGTTTCAGTGCATGGGCTTCTCATTGCTGTGGCTTCTCTTGTTGCGGAGTGTGGGCTCTAGGCACGTGGGCTTCAGTACGTGTGGCACACGGGCTCAGTAGTTATGGCTTGTGGGCTCTAGAGAGCGGGCTCAGTAGTTGTGCTGCACAGGCTTAGTTGCTCTGAAGCATGTGGGATCTTCCTGGACCAGGGCTCAAACCCGTGTCCCCTGCATTTGCAGGCGTATTCTTAACCACTGCACCCCCAGGGAAGTCCCTAGCTTGCTTCTTCTTGATCTTAAAGCTTCGATCCCGGGTAAAATGCAATGCCTCCCAAAAATGGAATACTCGGAGTATTTGTCAGTCGTCTGTACTGTTGTGCAAATGAGTGATTTATTAGACAAATGTTAATTGAGCACCTGCTTTGTGGGGCTAGAGCTTGCATTCTAGTGGGGCTGTACCAGCAATAAACAAGTAAACAGATACATAAATTAAAATTTCACACCATGAAATGGCAAAGAAGAAAATGAATCAGATACTGAGAAAGAAAGACTAGGCAGGTTGGGAGAATCTTCAGTTAAGATGCTCAGAAGAGTCTCAAGGGTGACGTCTGAGGAGTGCCAAGGAATCTACAATGCAAAGATCTGTGGGAAGAACCTTCTAGGCAAGAGGGGACAGTAGTTCAAGGGTTCAGACTTTGTAAGCTCCAAAATAAGGGGTTGGATTTTATTCTACTTGCAATGAAAAGTCACTGGAGAGTCATAAACAGAAGAGTGGTCTAGCCTCATTTACATTTTTAATAGTGTTCAGTGAGACATCAGCTCTAAGGAGGGCAGAATGGAAGCAGAGAGACCAATTAGGGACCAAGTGCAATAGTTTCAATGAGAGATGATGGCAGCTGAACTAGAGAAGAAGTCGAGGGATGGAGAGGGGTGGAGGGGTATTGACTATTTTCTAAGTGAATGAGGGAGGTCAGCAGAAGCACAGATGATGGCTAGATGTTTAGCTTGAACAACTGCATGGGTGACAGTGCTGTTAAACGAAAGGAGGAAGGCTGCAGAACCAGTCAGTGGTTGTGTCGGTTGGGGGGGTCAGGGCTCTATTTTGGACATGTTGAGTTTGAGATGCCTAACAGATATCCAATGGAGATGTCAAGTAGGCAGCTCTGGAGGAAGGTTGGGGTGGCACTGTACATGCCATTAGCATATGGAGAGTAGAGGTGCTAGCGTTTGGATGGCATTTAAAGCCATCTGCTTAAATGGGATCACCTAGCAAAAGAGTGCAGATGGGGCAGAAAAGGGAGCCCAGCCAGAGCTCCAGGCATGGGACCTGGAGGGGTGAGGCCCGGGAGATGGACAGCAAATGAACTGAGAAGGAAGAATCTGAGAGGTAGGACAGCCCAACATGTGGAAATCAAGAGTTGGACGTGTTTCAAGCTCAAAGGGTGTGCCACCGTGTCTGGCGCTGCCGAGCTGTTGCGCAAGATGAGAAAGCAGTGATGATGACCTTGGCAAGGGTAGTTCCAGGGAATGAGGAGGTTGAAACCCCACTGGAAACAAGGTTGTGATAAAAGGAAAACTTTCTGAGGACAGAGCTTCCTGGAGGCACTGAAAGCAAATCCCAAACAGAAGAGGTTCCCAACCTGGCTGAATGTCAGAATCGTCGGAGGAGCTTAAGAATATATACACAAGTTTCCTGGTTGCCTCCCAGATCTACTGACTTAGTAGGAGTGGGAATTGGAATATATTTGTAAATTATTATTTTTATCATCGTTAGTTTTGAACTTAGTTTTTACTAATTGAACCTATATTGTTTTAAAAGCTCCTCGGGTAATTCTGATTTAGCTGATTAGAGTAGAAGGTGAGCGAGGCAGGAATATTCCCACCAAAACAGGATAAACACTTTCTCCTGGTTTGAAAAAAAAAAAAAGGTTTATTAACCTATAAACATTTTGGTAGAACTTTCAAATTTTGTTTATCTCCCCTAAATATTTCTTCTACCTTTATAGCTTGCTATCACTTTTCTTTTGATGAACTTTAGCCAAATACAAAATGAATATTCACAGAAAAACTCAGAAACAGGTAACCATGCTTAGGCATCCTGCTCTTTTTCATGGATATGTCTGCTCACGACTGTGATTTTATACTGCATACATAGAATTAGAGAATAGAATTTTTTCTGCCATTGAAACTGTTTCTTGTACTTAATAGTGGCGTTGGTTTTAGCAGTTTTGACAGTGTTATGCAGATTGCCATCAGAACGGGTTTGAGAATTGTTAAAAAGAACGCTGAAATCTATTCATGCTCTCTCTCTCCCTTTTCTTCTCTAAATCTCTCTCCCTCTCTCTCTCCCTCCTCCCCCATTGTCCACCACCGCCCCCCAACCATCACCACTTTCCTCTCGCTCTCTCTGCTCAAGTAAGCAATTTCCTCAAGGGAGGAAGGCCTGAAAGTTAAATTCCTGTCCCCCTTGAGCTCAGCCGGCTGGAAGAAAATCCCAAAACGGGAGTCATTTGATATGTCTGGAAGAAGCAGTAAAAACAAAATTCAAACTAGGAGCTTCCCTCAAAGAGGTCTTTATAACGTCTATGTGCATCACTTCACCGTTCTCAGTGCACCGCTGTGTCTATTACTTTGTCTGATCTTCATACCAATCCTGGGAGAAACTACGCTCTTAACAACTTCCCACCATTTAAAAAAAAAAGCAGATGAATAAATGGAGGTTTAGAAGGGTTAAGACAGTTTCTGGGGGCCTTCAGGTAGAAAAGTATAAACTTCTAAGTGACATTTTCACAATCACAGAGTGAAAAAGTGAAGGAACTCGGCAATGAACAAGGAACAAACTATTGATACATCCAACAGTTTGGATGACTCTCCAGGTAATTATGCTGAGTGGAAAAAGCCAGACCCAAAAGATTACACACTCTATGATTCCATTTATATAAAATGTTTGAAACGATGAACATTTAGAAACACACTAGTGGTTGCCAGGGGTTAGGTATGGTGGAAGGAGGTAGGGCAGGAGGGGGTGGGTGTGGCTGAAATAAAGCAACACAAGGGATTTTTGTGATGATGGAACTGGTCAGTATCTAAACTGAGATGGTCGATACCTGAACCTGCACATGTGATAAAAGTGCATAGATCTAAATACACACACACACACACACACACACACACACACACAAATGAGTACGAACGGGTATACTGTATTTCTGCTTAATTTCTTACAACCGCATATGAATCTGTAATTATCCCAATAAAAACTTCAATTAAAAAAAAGAAATGAGCCAGGGTGTGTCCCTGGCTCCTGGCTCTTGTCTGTGCATTGTTTACCTTCCCCAAGTGTAACGAAATGAGATATGGCCTTGCTCTTGGAATCCCTAGTTTGACTCAATGCCTTTGGAGTGAATGAGTTAGAGATGGGGTATATCCAAATTTGACCATGGAAGGTATTGTTAAATCAGGCAAGGAAATAGTTTCCCTAAATAAACTCAACAACAAGGATTTACTGTGTAGTGCAGGGAACTTTATTCAATATCTTGTAATAAACTATAACTGAAAAGAATTTTTTTTAAGAATATAGATATAAACATACATATGTATAATGGAATCACTTTGCTGTACACTTGAAACAAACACAGAATTGTAAATCAACTATGCCTCAATTAAAAAAATAATTTAATAGAAAAAAAGAAACTCCCAGGGTGTTTCGTACATTGAGATCCAGAAGAACTTAGATTTTTTTTTTTTTTTTTGAAAGTATGGTTTTGGCCCCACCTCGCAGGATCTTAGTTCCCTGACCAGGGATTGAACCTGGGCCACAGCTGTGAAAGCGCCGAGTCCTAACCACTGGGCCGCCAGGGAATTCCCGGGAGCCAGGAGAAGTTAGATTTTACACCGAGCATTGCAACATTCTAATTTTTCTGAGCTAGCTATTCCAACACATACACCCTGAGTTTTCCCTGACTTTGGGGGCTCAGCTACGGATAGGGAACAGCGGTAAGGGTAGAAAGGAGAGGATAGTAATACAGCCTTAGATCTGTGGCGTGCAGCAATCGGGGTGGATGGTGGGAAAGGTGCTGCTTTCTAATCGATTATTTGTGTGACCGAACCAGAAGCTGAGGGTTGGTCTGACCAACAGGCTGGAGCAGACTGCTCGCCTGTTCCATGCCTTGGATTTTATTTGCCTTTTATTTCTCTTCTCTTCTTGTCACATAAATTTAGTTGCTTTTCTCTCCCCTCTCCCCACTGCAATTTCTTGTCTGTCTCTTTCTCTTGATTTTTCCTTGCTACATTTTTCTACTAAGACCACATTTTAATTAATACACAATTTAAAAATATTAACCAAAAAAATCACAAGACAGTGGCTGAAGGCTGGTACAGTTCTTGCCATGAGCTCAGGACTGCAGCTCCAGTCCAGAGTGGTCTCCACGGTGCAACAGCTCCCTGACACAGGTATGCTTCATTGTGGGGAAGAAAACCTGAGTTACCATCTGGCCCACACCACTAACTGGCCACTTGGCCTAGAGCAGTTTGCTTCCTCACTTACAGGACAAAAGGGATGCACTCAGAACTCCCTCTCCAAAGTCTCTAAGTTTTGTCTGAGTCTCAAGAAACAAGCCTTTCTAGCCAGGAATGGTGAAATGCTGAAAAAAGGCTCGCAAACGTAGGTGAAAGTAGGTCACTTCATTTGGAGCCTTTCCCGGAGGCTGGGTGTTCCTAGGGCCAGTAAGTTATGATCAAACCATGGGCCATCAACCCAGGGCTGTGCAGGAAAACGCTGTAATTACACTTAGACCTTAATGGCCGGCAAGACCTGTAGGCATTGGACCACAGAAAGGGGGTGGGTCATCAGGAGAGGAGGAGGGATCTGACCTGTGCAGAATGACTGTCGAACTAGAAAAGGGAGGTGATTCATTTCATGCATCTAGGCAGAAGTTTGGGTGGGGTGATTCAAACAGTGGCAGAGAGAAGGAAGAATTGGCTCTCCTTAGGGACTGAGTGAAGAATAGAAAACAGAAGTAGAGTCAACTAGTGGAAAACACTGAAGAAAGAGAAATGGCTATTCCCCAGGCTGATTCCCATAGCAACAGCAAACCCCAACCCCTAGGCCCTCACAGGTTAGGAGCAAAGTGGAGGAGAAATTGCTCGTTGGGGGCGGGATACACAAACGTTTATTGTGCTCTTAGTCTGTGCCAGGCACTTTCATGGGTGTTACCTCATTTATTCTTCACAGCAGTTCTACAAAATAAAAATATCTCCATTTTTTATTGGAGAAAAAACTGACATTCAGGGAGGTCAAGTCACAAAGTAGGACCTTGGGCAGAGCCAGCCCTGAAACTGGGTCTGTCTGAGTCCTAAGCCTGAGCTCTTCCTTAGGGAGAGCTGGAAACTTCTCTTTAGGTCCTTTTTAGCAGCTGCTGAGCCACCACCTACTCTGAAGTCACTTCTCACCTTGCCACTGACCATACTTGCTCATACACTAATGATAGCTCTAGGGGTGCCACATGATCTGGCAGTGGGCAGGGAGCTGTGGCCCAGATTTTGAATCAGAAAATCCTGAATTTGAATCCTGACTCTGCTAACTTGGTGCCTGTGGGCAAGAGGCAAAACTTTATTAAGCCTCATCATTCATTTCTTTAAAGTGGGAATACTAAAGTCCTAGAGTTGTTGTGAGAATTATATATAAATGTAATGTGACGCTCAATGCTTGATCAGTGCTTAATAAATGATGGCTATTAAATTATATCAACATGAGCCTAAGCAGGGCTTCTCAGGCTTGGCAGCACATCAGAATCACCTGGGAGGCTCTGGAAACACCGAGGCCTGGGCTGACTCCACACCCAGGGATTCTGGCTTAATAGGCCTGCGGCGCAGTCTGGGTTTGGGAGTTTTACAGACTCTCCGGGTGATTCTCCCATGGTTCTCAAGACTTCAGAACATGCTTCAGGATCACCTGGAGGGTGTGTTGTAACACAATTTACTGGGCCACATCCCCAGGTTCTACATCTGAAATCTTAAATCTTTCAGACAACCTCCAAGCTTTCCAGCTTCCTTAATGAAAATAACATTTCTATTGACTAGCTGTTTTGTGAGGTTGTATTGACTAGCTATCTTGTGCGGACATTATACTAACTCCTTTACAGGTAGTGTATCTCATTTAATCCTTACAAAAGCCCTATGATTATTTTTCATTTTACAAATGAGGAATCTGAGGGACTTCCCTAGCGGTCCAGTGGGTAAGAATCCGTGCTTCCACTGTTGGGGGCGGCGTGGGTTCAATCCTTGGGCGGGGAGCTAAGATCCTGCACGCCGTTGCTTGGCGCGGCCAAAAAAAAAAAAGAAAAGAAAAGAAAAAGAGGAATCTGAGTCCCTGCGTCTCTGAGAAGTTAGGTGACTTGTTCAAGGCCCCACAGCTGCTCGGTGGACAGAGCCAGTTTGGACTCCCAAGCGCATCCTCTTAATCAAGACCCCGTAGGCCCTCTTTTCCCCATAATGCAACTGTTCTTTTTTTTTTTTTTTTTTTTTTTGCAACTGTTCTTTGATCGTACTGAGAACTGCAGGCCTTGGCCTCTTGTTTCTCCCAGTCTCTCAGCTATCATTCTTCCTTCCTTCCCTCTCTATCCTCCAGCCACGCCAAGGGTGGAGCCTGAGAACTTGCATTTCTAACAAATTCCCAAGGTGATGGTGATGCTGCTGGTCTGAGGCCCACACGTTGAGAACAGCTAGCCTAAAGGAAGTGGGGAGGGGGTTGAAAGGTGGAAAAGCACTTGTTTTAAAATCCCACACCCAGGAATCATGGTTAGGTCTCCAGAGATTCACAAACCATTCGCTTCCAGAAGCAGAACAAGGTTCTAAGCCTGGGTTTCCTCACCTGTTGAATGAAGTTGTTCGGAGTTGTCGGGAGATGTGGTTATAAGTGCCTGGGATCTGTGGGTGGCATCGAGTGGGCGTCCAACATCTAACCTGGTAATTGGCAGAAGGGGCACCTTTGCCCTGAGTCCTAATATATTTACAACAGGTAGTCCCATCAGGAAAGGAAACGTTCTTACAAATTCTTGACACCTTGCTAGACAAAACGTCCTGCCCTCTGCACAGCTGTTCTTCAATGGCCCCACTCAGGGAGTCACATACAATGGCCTTCTGGCACAAACTCTGCACAGCAAAGCATCCTGGGTTTGCCCTATGATCCCTCCCTGGAATATCTGCCATTTAAAAGACTTTGATAGGGAGTGTGAAGTTAATCACAAATTGAATTACTATTAGATGGAACTATCTAGAGCTAATAAAAATGCCTTTCGTTGGGGAGAAAGATAGCTGAGTTAGAAGCTGTAGAACTACCACCAGGCAGGGTCCTTCTCTCTGTTCAGTTTCCTTGTTAACTCAACAGCACAGTAGGTTCTAGACTGGGGCTGACCTTGTCTGAGTAGAGTTTTAGTGAGGTCACTGGAGGGGGTGGAGGATGGATTTAAGAGGGCAACCCTGGAGCCAGTGTTCTGTTCAGAGGTTCTGAACAAGGCAAGAAGAGGCAGCCAGGGAGCGGAGGTGCTGGACACGAGGTTTTAAGGAACAAGAGTCTGTAGGCCTTGTGATACACTGAGTATGAGGGGTGACATGGAAGAAGAAGAATCTAGCATGATGCAGGATTCTAACTCCCAGAAGAGAATTTAGAAAGAGAAGTGGGTTTAGTTTAGCTGGGGACACATACAATTGTATTCATGTGTTTGAAACAGCTGAGTGGAGGTATCCAGTAGCTAACATTTATTGATCAAAATAGATACTGTGATCAGTGCTTCACAAACCTTATTTCTCAAGTCTTTTGGAGAGGTACTTCATTTTCAGATGAGACAAAGAATTAATCAATAAGCTAAATAAATTGTTTAAGATGGGTAATAGAATTGGGGTTGAAGCCCAGTCCCTAAACTGGGAAGAGATGTTTTCCCTGAGGCCCTGAGACTTGGGAGTACAGCTGGAGCCATGGCAATGAGGGAGAGAAAGAAGGTGGAGGGAAACAGGTGTTCCGAGGATGAGAAACCTGCAAGGCCACCGAAAAGGCCCTGCTGGAGAGGTAGGAGGAAGACCAGGATAGACTGTTCCCTTAAAAGCCAAGCAGGGCTTCCCTAGTGGCGCAGTGGTTAAGAATCTGCCTGCCAATGCAGGGGACAGTTCGAGCCCTGGTCTGGGAACATCCCACATGCCGCAGAACAACTAAGCCCGTGAGCCACAACTACTGAGCCTGCGCTCTATAGCCCACGAGCCACAATTACCGAGCCTGCGTGCTGCAGCTACTGAAACCCCCATGCCTAGAGCCAGTGCTCCGCAAAAAGAGAAGCCACCACGATGAGAAGCCCGTGCACCGCAACGAAGAGTAGCCCCCGCTCGCCACAACTGGACAAAACCCGCACGCAGCAACGAAGACCCAACACAGCCAAAAATAAATAAATTAAAATAAATAAATTTTTTTAAAAAAGCCAAGCAAAAGGAAGCGATGCATCAAATGAAGGGACAAAGTGTCATATAGGAAAGGACAGAGCAGCAGCCGTGGGATTTAGCAACTTCCCATTGGTGACCTCTGCCAGAGTAAGTTTCAGCAAATTGTGGGGACCTAAAGCTAGAAGATTATTGCTCGGTTGAAAGAGGCACAGAGGAAAGGAAGAGGAGAAAGATACTAAGTTTTCTGAGGCAGTGGCTGAAGAGCAGGAAAGAATAAAGGCTTTATCTAGAGGAGCATCCACGAAAAGGTTTTCTTAATGAGAGGGAAGATTTGAAAATACAGTTTAAAAATATGTGTATGTATTTATAATCACCTAAACTTTTTTTTTTAAAGTAGGTGAAAGCTTTTGTTTTTGTTTTTAATATTTATTTATATGGCTGTGCTGGGTCTTAGTTGCAGTATGCAGGATCTAGTTCCCTCACCAGGGATCGAACCCAGGCCCCCTGCATTGGGCACGTGGAGTCTTAAGCACTGGACCACCAGGGAAGTCCCTAAACTTTTGTATTATGAAATACTTCAAGCGTACAGGAAAATTAATGATATTATATAATGAACATCCTCACCCACATTTGTCATATCTTAATGTTTTGCCACATTTTATATACATGTATACATTTCATGTTAAAAAATTAGCCACGGGCTTCCCTGGTGGCACAGTGGTTGAGAGTCCGCCTGCCGATGCTAGGCGACACGGGTTCGTGCCCGGGTCCGGGAAGATCCCACATGCCACAGATCGGCTGGGCCTGTGAGCCATGGCCGCGGAGCTTGCGCGTTCGGAGCTCCGCAACGGGAGAGGCCACAACAGTGAGAAGCCCGCGTACAGCAAAAAAAACAAAAAAACAAAAAAACAACAAAAAAAATTAGCCACATCACGCTTAAGTTTTCAAATGGTGATTGTTATTGCCTGTCTTCTGAGAGACTGTTGAGATGATCTGATTTATTTTCACTCATTAAGCGCCAGGGCTCTTTGCCTTGTGTGATGCCTGAGGTACAAGCCTGCTTAGACAGGGTGGGGAGACTTGACTCTGTGTAACAGAGTTGCGTTGTACCCACGTTAAAAACAGGATTAACATGTAAGTTTTTTTCTTTCTGGTTATTATTCTTGTCAGGCTTTTAGAATCAAAATCACATTAACCTCCTGTTACTCAAAGTGTACAAACTTTCATTTACAAGATATGTAAGTTCTTGAAACCTAATTTACAGCATGGTGACTATAGTTAACAATTTATACTTGAAATTTGCTAAGAGACTAGATCTCAAATTGTACTTACCACCCCCAGTCCCACTCCCATGCATAACCAAGCATGGTGGTAACATGTGAGGTGATGGATATATTAATTTGATTGTGGTGTCAGGATGGCGGAGCGGGAGGATGCAGTGTTTGAGTCTCCCCACAACTAGGGCACCTACAGGATGCTGGTGGGGGGCCTCAATGCACAAGGAGACAGGAGGAACCCCTGAGCGACCGGGTAGGACATGGGGGGCAGTGGGGGAGAAGAAGTGGAGGCTGGATGGGACTGGCTCCCCTGAGGGGTGGCTGCAACAGGGGGAGGGGTTCCCACACCTGGAGGAACCCTCCGGGGCTCAGTGGATTAGGGGGAGCGCACTTAGCGTTTCCCCCACCCAGTCGGCCCTGGGAAGCCTGCTGGGCTCCTGGGCTGGGTCCTCCCCCCTCTGAGGCCCCCTCCTGCCTCGTGGACCCTAGGGGCATGGGAGGGAGGGAGGGGGGGAAGAAGAGGAGAGGTGGATGGGGAGGGGCCCTCCAGGATTGGAGGATCAGGGGAGACGCAACAAGTTTCCCCTGCCCACTCAGGCCCCAGGAGCCTGCTGGGGTCCCCGGCCAGGTCTTCCGCCTTCCAGGGCCCTCCCCAGCTGTGTTGGTCCTAGGGGTGTAGGAGGGAGTGGGGGGAAGAAGAGGAGGGGCCAATGCAGAGGGACCCTCCAGGATCAGAGGATTGGGGGCAATGTGTCTAGCACTTCCCCAGCCAACTCAGGCCCAGGAAGCCTGCTGGGGTCCTGGACCTGGTCCTCAGCCCTCTGGGGCCGGAGGCACTCCTGGGCCCCTCTGTGGCACTGAACCTAAGCCCTGCCCCCAACACCCCAGGGCCTTTTCCGGCCCTGAGGATCCTAAGGATAGCCCCCCACCCCTGCTAAACCTCGCCCCTGCCTAAGCCCCTCCCACCACAGCCAAGGCCTTTTCCAGCTTTTTTTAAAAAATTTTTTTCTTGCTGTGGTGGTTCTGTTTTACCTTCCAGATGTTGTTTCATCTATATTTTTTCTAACATACCTTATTTTATTTTTTACTTTTTATTATTTTTTCTTGTTTTATTTTATTTTTTATTTTTATTATTATTCTGCTCCTTTTTTTCTTCTTTCTTTTCTTTTTGCCACCCCATGTGGCTTGCAGGATCTTGGTTCACGAGCCGGGGGTTGGGTCTGAGCTCCTGTGGTGGGAGCTCCGAGTCCAAACCACCGGACTAACACAAAAGCTCAGACCCCAGGAAACATTCACTGGAGTGAGGTCTCCTGGAGGTCCTCTTCTCAGCACCAAGACCCAGCTCCATCCAACAGACTAAAAACTCTGGTGCTGGAAGCCTCAGGCCAAACAATCAGTAAGACAGAAACACAGTTCCACCCATCAAAAAAAAAAAAACACAATGAGACAACAAGAAAATATGTCACAGATGAAGGAGCAAGGCAAAACCCTACAAGACTAAATAAATGAAGTGGAAATAGGCAACCCACCTGAAAAAGAATTCACAGTAATAACAGTAAAGATGATCCAGGATCCCGGAAATAGAATGGAGGCATGGACTGAGAAAATACAAGAAATGTTTAACAAAGATCTAGAAGAACTAAAGAACAAACAAACAGAGATGAACAACACAATAATTGAAATGAAAAATACACGAGAAGGAATCAATAACAGAATAACTGAGGCAGAAGAACGAATAAGTGAGCTGGAAGACAGAATGGTGGAAATAACTGCCAAGGAGCAGAAAAAAGAAAAAAGAATGAAAAGAATTGAAGACAATCTCAGAGACCTCTGGGGCAACACTAAATGCACCAATATTCGAATTATAGGGGTCCCAGAGGAAGAAGAAGAAAAGAAAGGGTCTGAGAAAATATTCGAAGAGATTATAGTCGAAAACTTCCCTAACATGGGAAAGGAAATAGCCACCCGAGTCCAGGAAGCGCAGAGAGTCCCATACAGGATAAACCCTGGAGAAACACACCAAGGCACATACTAATCAAACTAACAAAAATTAAATTCAAAGAAAAAATATTAAAAGCAGCAAGGGAAAAACAACAAATAACATACAAGGGGATCCCCACAAGGTTACCAGCTGATTTTTCAGGAAAACTCTGCAGGCCAGAAGGGAGTGGCAGGATATACTTAAAGCGATGAAAGAGAAAAACCTACAACAGAGATTACTCTATCCGGCAAGGATCTCGTTCAGATTTGACAGAGAAATCAAAAGCTTTACAGACAAGCAAAAGCAAAGAGAACTCAGCACCACCAAACCAGCTTTACAACAAACGCTAAAGGAACTTCTCTAGGCAGGAAACACAAGAGATGAAAAAGACCCACAAAAATAAATCCAAAACAATTAAGAAAATGGTAATAGGAACATACATATCGATAATAACCTTGAATGTAAATGGATTAAATGCTCCAACCAAAAGACACAGACTGGGTGAACGGATGCAAAAACAAGACCCATATATGTGCTGTCTACAAGAGATCCACTTCAGACCTAGGGACACATACAGACAGAGAGTGAAGGGATGGAGAATGATATTCCATGCAAATGGAAATCAAAAGAAAGTTGGAGTAGCAATAATCATATCAGATAAAATAGACTTTAAAATAAAGACTGTTGGGCTTCCCTGGTGGCGCAGTGGTTGAGAGTCCGCCTTGCCGATGCAGGGGACACGGTTTTGTGCCCCGGTCCGGGAAGATCCCACGTGCCGCGGAGCGGCTGGGCCCGTGAGCCATGGCCGCTGAGCTTGCGTGTCCGGAGCCTGTGCTCCGCAACGGGAGAGGCCACAACAGTGAGAGGCCCGCGTACCCCCCCAAAAAAAAGAAAAATAAAAAAAGGAACACACTTAGCAGATAGTACCGCCCTTACCGCCCGTATCTAGACTGCTTCCTCTCCTGTGTCTCCTAGCCTAGGGAATTGCTGGTTGCTCCAACCCGGTGCTTTTCCTTCTTTATGCCTCTGCTCTGCCACCAATAATCTTTCCTTCCAACTTCCTGCTAAAGTCTTAAACTTCTTTCAAAGATTTCAAAGAATTAATTACTGGATCAACAAGTATTTATTGTGTTCATTGAGTACCTCCAATGTGTAAGGATGAAGTAAGTTCATAGTCTAATTCTAGTTAGGGAAGAAATACATATGAACACACAATTTTAATGCTATATGATAGGTACTTTTTATACACCAGCTTTATTGACATATAATTCACACACCATAAAATTCATCCTTTTACAGTGTACAGTTCCGTGGTTTTCAGTATATCACAGAGTTGTGAAACCAACATCACTATCTAAATTAAAACATTTCATCACCCACAAAAGAAACTCCAGGTTCATTAGCAGAAATTCCCCATTCTCCTCTCCCTCCCAGCCCCTGGCAACCACTAAACTACTTTATGTCTCTATGCATTTGCCTGTCCTGGACATTTCATGCAAATAGAATTATACAATATATGGCCTTTTGTGACTGGCTTCTTTCACTCAGCGTAATGTTTTCAAGTTTCACCCAGGTTGTAGCAAGTATCAGTACTTCATTCCTTTTTACAGCTGAATAATATTCCATGCTATAATTATACCACATTTCTTACGGTTAGGTCTACGATCCATTTTGAGTTAGTTTTGGGTACAGTATAATGGAGGAGGTCTAACTTCATTCTTTTGCATATGGCTATCCCACTGTCTCAGAACCACTTTTTAAAAACACTATTCTTTCCCTATTAAATGGTCTTGACACACTTGTAGAAGATCAGCTGACCATAAATTTAAGATTTAAAAATTTTTTTAATTTTATTGAAGTATAGTTTACAATGTTGTGTTAAATTCTACTGTATAGCAAAAGGATTCAGTTATACATATGTATATTCTTTTTCATATTATTTTCCATTATGGTTTATCACAGGATATTGAATATAGTTCCCTGTGCTACACAGTAGGACCTTGTTGTTCACCCATTCTGTATATGAGTTGCATCTGCTAATCCCAAACTCCCAATCCATCCCTCCCCCACCTCCGCACCTTGGCAACCACAAGTCTGTTCTCTGTGTTTGTGAGTCTGTTTCTGTTTTGTAGATAAGTTCATTTGTGGCGTATTTTATTTTATCTTTATTTATTTATTTATTTTTGGCTGCATTGGGTCTTCGTTGCTGCACGCAGGCTTTCTCTAGTTGTGGTGAGCGGGAGCTATTCTTTGTTGCGGTGCACGGGCTTCTTATTGTAGTGGCTTCTCTCGTTGTGGAGCACGAGCTCTAGGCATGTGGGCTTCAGTAGTTGTGGCGCATGGCCTCCGAAGTTGTGGCTCGCGGGCTCTAGAGTGCAGGCTCAGTAGCTGTGGTGCACGGGCTTCATTGCACCGTGGCATGTGAGATCTTCCCAGACCAGGGCTTGAACTCGTGTCCCCTGCGTTGGCAGGCGGATTCTTAACCACTGTGCCACCAGCGAAGCCCTGTGTCATATTTTAGATTCCACATAGAAGCGATATCACATGATATTTGTCTTTCTCTGGTTTACTTCACTTAGTATGATAATCTCTAGGTCCATCCATGTTGCTGCAAATGGCATTATATCATTCTGTTTAATGGCTGAGTAGCGTTCCATCACATATATGTACCACATCTTCTTTATCCATTCATCTGTCGACGGACATTTAGGTTGTTTCCATGTCTTGGCTATTGTAAATAGTGCTGCTATGAACATAGGGGTGCATGTATCTTTTCAAAGTATCATTTTCTCCAGATGTATGCCCAGGAGTGGGATTACAGGATCATATGGAAACTAAGAGTTTCTTTTTTGATTCTCAATTCTATTCTATTGATCTGTATGTCTATCCATATACCACATTGTCTTAATTACTATAGCTTTGTAGTAAGTTAGGAAGTGAGAATACTCAAACTATTTTCTTCCTTTTCAAGATTGTTTTAACTATTCTGGTTCCTTGGCCTTCCATATGAATTATAGGGTCAGCCTGTCATTTTCTGCAAAAAAGGCCACTGGGGTTTTGATAGGGATTGAATCCATAAATCAATTTGAAAAGTACTGCTGTCTTAACAACATTCAGACTTCCAGTCTATAAACATGGGATGTCTTTCCGTTTATTTAGGTCTTCTTTAATTTCTTTCAGCAATGTTTTATAGTCTTCAGTGTACTTATCTTACATTTTTGCTAAATTAATTTCTAATTATTTTATTCCTTGTGATGAGATTGTGAATGGAATTGTTTTCTAATTTCATTTTTGGGTCATTCAGGGCTACTGTTATAAAAATACAACTGATTTTTATATATTAATCTTATATGCTATAACCTAGTTGACAGTTTTTTAATTTTTTAAAAATAACTTATTGAAATATAGTTGATTTACAATGTTGTGGGGGGGGTTGTTGTTGTTTTGGCTGCATTGGGTCTTTCTGGTGTTCAGGCTTTTCATTGTGATGGCACCTCTTGTTGCGGGGTCTAGGCACAGGCTTCAGTAGTTGTGGCTCGCGGGCTCTAGAGCGCAGGCTCAGTAGTTGTGGCGCATGGGCTTAGTTGCTCCGCGGCATCTGGGATCTTCCCCGGCCAGGGCTTTAACCTGTGTCCCCTGAATTGGCAGGCAGATTCTTAACCACTGCACCACCAAGGGAGTCCTTGTTGACAGTTTTTTAGTTCAATTTTTATGTCGATTCCTTAGGATTTTCTATTACAATATCATGTCATCTGTGAATAGTTTTATTTCTCCTTTTCCTATCTGGATGCCTTTTATTTTCTTTCCTAATTTCTTGGGCTAGAACTTTCCAGTATACTGTTGAATAGAAATGGCAAGAGCAGACATTCTAGTTTTGTTCCTAAACTTAGGGAGCAAGCATCCTGTCTTTCACCATTAAGTATGAGGTTAGCTGTGGCTTTTTCATAGATGCTCTTTATCAGGTTGAGGAAGTTTTCTTCTGTTCCTAGTTTGCTGAGTGTTTTTATCATAAAAGGGTGTTGGATTCTTTCAAATGCTTTTTCTGTGTTAATTGAGATGATCATGTGATTCTTGTCCTTTATTCTATGAGTATGGTGTATTACATTGATTTTTTTGTGTATATTGAGCCAATCTTGCATTCCTGGGATAAATTCCACTTGATCATGGTGTATAATCTGTTTAATATGTTGCTGGATTCAATTTGCTTTATTTTCTATATTCATAAGAGATACTGGTCTGTAGTTTTGTTTTCTTGTGATTTCTTTATCTGGTTTTGGTATTAGGGTAATACTGGCTTCACAGAATGAGTTGGGCAAGTGTTCCCTCCTCTTCCATTTTTCGGGAGAGTTTGTGAAGGATTAGTCACTTCTTTAAATATTTGGTAGAACTACCTGTGAGCCACCTGGGTGGATAGGTTCTTTAAATACTATATGATAGGAAGTTTGAGCAGTTGTGGGAGGTTGGATGAACAAGTGACCAACTCTGCCTAGAAGAAAGGAAACCAGAAAAAGAGGAAACAGTAAGAGTTTTATTTATATAGCTGATATGTTCAGGGTAAGAAGAATGAGAGGAAAGGGGCTGGAAAGACAGGCTGGAGACAATGAAGCAGGACACTGAATGTGTGATCCAGACCCTCACCAGAGATAATCTGCTACTTCTCCTATGTGGTTGTTCCTGCCATTGTTTTGAGAGCAGGGGAGGTAAGGGAGGTTAGTTGAGGGTTTTTTTTTTTACTAAAGAACAGAGCCACTGACCAAAGGATGGTGGAAATTTAGCTAGCAAACTATCAGTCAGTAAAGATCACACTTCAAGTGGAAGAATGTAGTTGAAGCCTGAGTGTCCAATAAGGAAGATGGAGAGCTGATAGAGTAGGTACAAGTTGGCGGAGGTAACAAAGTGAGAATAGAAAATGGGTTAGCCACACTGGTGACCTAGGGGTTCAGAAAGCATTCCTGTGCAGATCATCTGCTGCAACATCCTTATGCTTATGCTTTCTCTGGGCTAGGGCCATGTTCTTAAGGGGTCCACACCTCACCAAGCTCTTTGAACTTTGCCTGTTTTATCAGATTTCAGTCTCCTTAACAGCAGAGATCATGTCCTGTGTGTCTGTATCTTCTACAGAGAGATTTACTAAAATCAAAAGAATGCAACCATTAAAATTTCTTTGGGGCTTCCCTGGTGGTGCAGTGGTTAAGAATCCGTCTGCCAGCTCAGGGGACACGGGTTCGAGCCCCGGTCCGGGAAGATCCCACATGCCGTGGGGCAACTAAGCCCGTGCGCCACAACTACTGAACCTGCGCTCTAGAGCCAGCGAGCCACAACTACTGAGCCCGCGTGCTACAACCACTGAAGCCCGCGTGCCTAGAGCCCGTGTTCGGCAACAAGAGAAGCCACTACAATGAGAAGCCTGTGCACTGCAACAGAGAGTAGCCCCCACTCACCGCAACTAGAGAAAGCCCGCGTGCAGCAACGAAGACCCAATGCAGCCAAAAATAAATAAGTAAAAAAATAAAATTAAATTTAAAAAAAATTTGGACAGTTTAAAAAAACAGAATGGCTCATCTAAAGTCCACCTCCTACCTCCTGCCCCACCACCAAAACTCTTCTGAATTCTCAGTGTGTCAGGCACTAGCTCCAGAATCAGACTCCAGGAGAGTAAGAACTGTGTCAGCATCAGAGGTGGACTCCCAAGTCTTATTTCCATCCCCTAGGCTGCAATGAAGAGCGCTCAACCAAAATGTCTTTTCCCTACCAAAAGAGATAATTGTAACCAAAACCAGCTACACAGACATCTCTGAGTCCCATCTAGAAATCCTGTTGTATCCTCAGCGTGTACCCACGCTATCTGGGTAGTCGTGGACACAACAGGGAAAGAGCATTGGGTTGGGAGCCAGGAGACCTGAGCTCCAAGTACAGTCCTGATGCTAATTAACTGTGTCACCTTGGTTGGGCAAGTCACTTAACTTCTTTGGCCTCTTGTGAAACAAGGATGTAGGAATAAAATTTTCAAAAGTCTCTTTCAAATATGAAAACAGTAAACCTTGATGACACATTTGATACTTATTTTAACTACCATGCTATTTATAACTATTCTAGAATGTTACTTCTTCTAATGGGTCTCAAGGATACTTTATAATTCATGATTATCTTGTAAACAAGCTGAAGTATAAAATGCAGATTACTTTATAAAATTTAAGGTGTGATATTACTAAACTGTTAAGTCAGTTTACTGTAGCTTTGCTTTTGTGGCTTATTATTGGTCATGTGTATGTGTTGAAGCTCAACTCTCACAAGGAGATAGGTTTTACTTTGTGACAGCTTGCCTATTCCATTTTTTAAAAAAGATTTCTAAAGTATAAAAGTGGTTCATGTTGAGTATAGTATAGTGGCTAAACACAGTTTCTGGAGTCAGAATCCCTAGGTGTAAGTCCCAACTCTGTCAGTGCCACTTGTCATTTTCACCAAGTTATTCTTTTTTTTTTTTTTTAAGCTTTATTATTTATTTATTTTTGGCTGCGTTGGGTCTTAGTTGCTGCACGAGGGATCTTCGCTGAGGCATGTGGGATCTTTTGTTGTGGCGTGCGGGTTTTCTCTTCTCTAGTTGTGGCGCACAGGCTCCAGGGCACGTGGGCTCTGTCGTTTGTTGCACGTGAGCTCAGTAGTTGTGGCACGTGGGCTTAGCTGTCCCGCCTCATGTGGGATCTTAGTTCCCTGACCGGGGATCGAACCCGTGTCCCCTGCTTTATAAGGCGGATTCTTTACCACTGGACCACCAAGGAAGTCCCTCACCAAGTTATTCTTAACCTCCAGTTTCCTGAGCTGTAAAGTGGGGGTTAAAAAAGAGTACTTTTAACTACCTGTGAGAATTAAATGAGATAATGCTTGTAATGGTGTTTGGTATGTAGTGATGATTCAATAAATAAAAGCTATTTTATGGTTGTTATTTATATATGTAAGGAGAAAGATCTCCTTTCTCTTCTCTCTCCCATCAACTTCCTCCCAGGGAGTAAGTCCAAATGATTTTTTTTTTAAAGATGTCTTACCTCTTTTTTAAAATAATTAATTAATTAATTAATTTTTGGCTGCGTTGGGTCTTCATTGCTGCACACAGGCTCTCTCTAGTTGCAGTGAGCGGTGGCTACTCTTCCTTGCAGTGCACAGGCTTCTCATTGCAGTGGCTTCTCTTTGCTGCAGAGCACGGGCTCTAGGCACGTGGGCTTCAGTAGTTGTGGCACTCGGGCTCCGTAGTTGTGGCTCGTGGGCTCTAGAGCACAGGCTCAGTAGTTGTGGCGCATGGGCTTAGTTCCTCCGCGGCATGTGGGATCTTCCCAGACCAGGGCTCGAACCCATGTCCCCTGCATTAAGCAGGCAGATTCTTAACCACTGCACCACCAGGGAAGTTCCCAAATGATTTTTTGTGTTGCCTTCCAGAATGAAGATGTGATTCAAAATATTGTTTGCACAAATGAATTCCGATTTAAATCAGATACTTCCCTACTAGCTAAAGCAGGGATACCGATTTGGACAAGAAAGGAGCAGTTCTTCTATTTCAGAAGTGTTTATTCTTCCGTCTAAGTTTAGCAAAACTGATAGATACCCTCACCAAATTTCCTTCCCAAGTTCTAAGCATGGGCAAGTCCTGCTGGTTGTTAAAGTACATATAAAAAGAATTTAACAATGGGAATGAAACCAGCCATAAGGACAGTGACCAACAATTGAGAGTCTAGAATTTTAATAAAAGAAAGTCACTGTCCACGTGAAATAGATAATACAGGGCAGTATGTTAAGTATATAGTCTATAGTGGTAACCACGAAGGGCTTCGCTATCTGGGAAGCATCATAGACGGATTTGAGATTTTACAGATATACAAAGAGTATATATTTTATTTCATAGCTCCAGTTCAATTTGAAAAGGGGAGCAACACGACTGAAGTTGGCTTTTAGACTTTAAAAAATGGTGTTTAGGTTTAGTAAGTACATGTTATTTACAAACGAGGAGGTAACTACCAAAACAGAAAAACAGCTTAATGGGGATAGTAGCTGCCTCTGGGAAGCAGGAATCAGAGTGCAGGGGGAATGCAGTTCTTTATTATAAACCATGTGCAACTACTAGATTTATAAAACGATGATTTATATTACTTTGACTTAAATATATATTAATTTTAAAACAAGTGAGTTTTAAGAAAATCAATTTGTTGATAATTTTCAGAAGGGATCAAGGCACTGGCTCCGAAACCCCGGCATATAATTTTCCCAATGTGAGGCTGAATGAGTCAAAAAAGGACAATGTGGCAAACTTTTCATAAAGCTGATTCATATAACTAATATAAAAACTGTCCTTTTTTCTGAGATGAGTCTTTATTTTTGGTGTTAAAATAGCCTTTCTTTTATGAAATAAAGGGGACAGTAAATGGTAATTGGTTTTGTTTTGTTTTAAAATATCCTTCTTGGGAATTCTCTGGCGGTCCAGTGGTTAAGACTTGGTGCTTTTACTGCCTTGGGCTGGGGTTTGATCAGGGAACTAAGATCCCACAAGCTGCACAGCACGGCTTTAAAAAAAAAAAATCCTTCTTAGCAAAATTAAAAATTGAGGGACTTCCCTGGTGGCGCAGAGGTTAAGAATCCACCTGCCAATGCAGGGGACACAGGTTCGAGCCCTGGTCTGGGAAGATCCCACATGCTGTGGAGCAACTACGCCCGTGCGCCACATCTACTGAGCCTGCGCTCTAGAGCCCATGAGCCGCAACTACTGAGCCCGCTTGCCACAACTACTGAAGCCCACGCACCTAGAGTCCATGCTCCGCAACAAGAGAAGCCACCGCAATGAGAAGCCTGCGCACTGCAACAAAGAGCAGCCCTCGCTCACCGCAACTAGAGAAAGCCCGCATGCAACGGCAACGAAGACCCAATGCAGCCAAAAATAAAATAATTTTTTTAAAAAATTGAAATTCTTTCTATGGCAATCACTGTTCCCTCCTTTTTGGTTTAATTTTAAAGGTCTGTGAAATCCAGTATTCCTAGAAACCACTGGATGTGTGGGAAAGGTTAGAGCACACAGTGGACGGTTGCATCCATTGGAAAGATTCTGTAGTTTTGGCCCAGAAAGGTCACATGAGGAATGGAGCGGGAGTGAGTGGGGAGACTCCAAGGGACTTGGGGAAAACGTAGACAGGGGGGTGGAGGGGTGGGGGGGGAGTCAAGGGTGATGCCCAAGGTCTTGCCTTCTCCTCAAGCACCTTCAGTCTTTATTTCCATAGCCAGCGCCCTCCCATCATAGGCCTCTGTACACTGTGCTGCTGAGACAGCGCTTTCCCTCTTCCTTACCTGCTCCTACCTCTGCTTATTTCACTACTTGTGGATTTTAATTCAAATACTGCTGCTCATTGGCCTCTGTCTGGTCTCCCTGATGGTGTTTATGTCCCCTTGTGCAATCCCAGAGCACTGTGTACCTTAAGGACACTAAACCCCGTTTGCAGTAATACATTTGCTTTTGTGATTATTTGTGCCCCCACTTAATAAGGGCAAGGACCCTGTTTGTGTTTATTCCCTATTTATTGTGTTTCCGGTGCCTAATACCTTTCTTGCCTGGTGCATAGTATGGTGCCAGTCCATAACTGTTAAACAAATGACTTAATGTATCCATCAGGACTGACACTTTGTATAGACTTTTACAGTCATTTAGGAATCTCTAGGTGAGAATGCGCTGACATGGAAATGAGATATAGGCCTCTCATAAAAATTATCCTAATTGTCTTCAAATGGCGGTGTCCACCAAGTAAACGATCAACAGCACTTTAAATACTTCAAACAGACACACAGCAGGGCAACAGTGATTTCTTGGTCTTTGGGTTACATTTTACCAGAATAACAAAACTGGCCCTTTATCAGTCAAATAGTTGGATGAGTAGGCAAAGTACAGGGGAAGCAGAGGAACTTAGGAAATAAGAGTAACAAAACTTCTTTCCTTCCTAAAAGTCTTTAAACACTCCCGTCAACCCACCTTGACTTAAAATATAAGGTCTGCTGCTGTCCTTTCCTCTCAGACTGGATTTTGAGAGAGGCAAGGAGGTACAGTCATCCCTTGGTATCTGCGGGTAATTGGTTCCACCCCCGCCCCTCCACATACCAAAATCTGAAGATGCTCAAGTACCTTACATAAAATGACGATAGTATTTGTATATAACCTAGGGAAATCCCCCATTTACTTTAAACCACCTTTAGATTACTTATAATACCTAACACCATGTAAATGCTGTGTAAATAGTTGCACTTTTTGGAATTTTTTTTCCCTAGTATTTTCAGTCCTCGGTTGGTTGAATCTGCCTGTGGATGCGTAACCACAGATACGGAGATCTCACTGTACTCCTGAGCAAAGGGCTTGAGGCCGGGAGTGAGGAGGGAGGAATTCCTTAGGTGGCATCTTCTCCCTGGACGCCCAGTTTAAATGGATCAGTTCTGTAGTCCCCAAGGAGAAGACATGTCTTGCCCAGATTCATGGCCCATTTCCCTACGTGTAGTTTTTCTGTGCATCTTCCTACCACCGACAGTCAGTAAAATCTTATTTAATGTTTCATCCTCACTTGATGGTGTCTTTAGTCCAATCTAAGGCCAGAGCCTTTGTGGTTGTTGTCTGGAGAGACCCCTCCCCATGGGGAGATTCCTATTTTGTAGTAACCTTCCTGGTTCTCAAGTTTTTTTCCTTAAAGAAGACACTTCTTTATACATTTCCTCTCCCCTGAAAACCTATGAAGTGTACATTATCATAATCCCCATTTTTACAGGTGAGAAACTGAGTCCTTGTAAGGCTAAGGAACATGCCCACAGCCACGAGGTAGCACATGGCAGGGCCGATTATTAAACCCATACTTTGTCCACACAGACCACCTATAATAATTGCTATAATAAAGGTTCAGACTAGTAATTTGCTTAAATGTGTAATGCACTAATTCATAGAAAATTATATATAATGTATTTAGTTGCCCTGACCATCATTTCCCCCTACCTCTCCACTTCAGAGAGATTGGATGAGTCTAGGGAGTATAAAATGTGATCTGTTTTACAACTTCATCCAATACAAATAACTAGGAAACACCAATGGCTTGTGGTAGCCTCAGAATAGAAGCTTTTACTTTGATTTCCTCTTTTAAAAACTGAGATATAATTTACATACCATAATATTCACTTTCTAAACTGTACAATTCAGTGGTTTTTAGTATATTCACATGTTTGTACAAGCACCACCACTAACTAATTCGAGAACATTTTCATACTTTGATTCCTTTTTGAAGGCTGTTTTCTTACAGGTATGAGAGAACAACTGAGTACGTGCAAGTGAGAACTCCAAGAAAGATCTAGAGACTTCAAAACAAAACTGGAGCCAGCAAATGCAGTGTTGCTACTGTAGTCTTTAAAAGGGAGCTGCATTGCAAGTAATAAGAATATGATATCTAGGTACCACTGTGTCAATAGTCAGGCCACGGTGGGCACGTTTGTCTTCCGTCTAGTTCAAGGGCTGCTCTCTAAAAGTGGTAAGAGGAGAAGGGTCCAAGGAGCGTAATGAAGATCATTAAAGAGCAGGGTAGTAAGATTCATGATGAAAACTTTAAAGAGCTTGCAGTAATTTAGTCTAGTTATTTAAGAAAACCTTCAAGGAAAAAAAAAAAGAAAACCTTCAAGGATATGAAACGATTTTTATACAGAAAATAGTGACCTTTTCTTTCTCCTTCTTTCACCAAGGAAAAGACAAAGAACATGGGTTCATTCTATAGTATGGAGGATTAGGTTAACCTAGAAACTCATGAGACAGACCCTTGTTAAACACCAAATGACGGTGGCAGCAAAAAGTCCTCTGATGCTTTAAAAAAATTTTTTTTAAGTTGCAAAGAATAGTATAAAGAATTCCTTCACTCAGATTCTACAACATTAACATTTTACACATTTGCTGTATCATTCTCTCTCCATGTATGTATATATATATGTATGTATGTGTGTATGTATATATTTTTTCAGAATCGTTTGAGAATAAGTTGTAGACAATGATTTCCCGTTATCACTAAATACTGGGTACTTCTTAAAGCAAAGGACATTCTCTGCTGAACTACAGCAATATTACAAAAATTAGGAAATTAACAGTGATACAATATTATTATTTAATGCTCAGACCTTATTCGATTTTTTCCTATTGTCCCGATAATGTCCTTTAAAGAAAAAAAAAGTTTGTTTTTTAAAGGAAAAAAAAAAAAGTTTCTGGCCCAGGATCCGTATTGCATTGAGTTCTCATGTCTGGTAAATTCCTTTAATCTGGAATAGTTCTTCAGAAAATAATTTCAAGGTCTTTCATGACTTTAAGAATTTTAAGAATACAGGCCAGTTATTTTGCTGCCTGTCCTTCAACTTGGGTCTCTGCTGCTTTTAATAAAGATTCGCTTCTGTTCTGAGAGTTTTAGGTGTGGTCTTTTTTTTTTTTTTTTTACATCTTTATTGGAGTATAATTGCTTTACAATGGTGTGTTAGTTTCTGCTTTATAACAAAGTGAATCAGTTATACATATACATATGTTCCCATATCTCTTCCCTCTTGCGTCTCCCTCCCTCCCACCCTCCCTATCCCAACCCTCCAGGCGGTCACAAAGCTCCGAGCTGATTTAGGTGTGGTCGTAAGTGAAGACCATCGGTAAAAAAGGTGCGAGGTTCCTCTCGTACAGACTATTCCTGCTATATTAGAACTGTTTGTAGCTGGTGGGATGGACAATAAAACGTCTTTGTATTAGGAACTGACCTTTATGTATTACTTAGTTTTCTCAGCATCCCTGCATTTTACAAGTGTTTAATTTCTTTAACAGAAGTAGTTTCGTCTGTTAGCAAAACAGACAATAATAATAATTGTGTAATTAGCACCTACTCTTTTAAAAAACATTTGAGACTTAAATTACCTGTAGACTCCCATTTTCATAATCTCACCGTTGCAGTGATGAACTATGCCCTAGCTCAGGAGACAAAGAGCTGCAAAAATGGGTGGGTGTTACTCATTAAAATCATTCAACAAATATTTGAGTACCTGGTGTATGTCAAGCTCTGTTCCAAGCCCTAGGAATACATTCGAGAACAAAATAAAACAAAAACCCCTGTCCTTGTAATCTAGTTGGACAAATTAAGATTTAAATTAAAAAAATCGCACACCAGGAATCCGACTTCTTAAAGAGGAAGAAGACAAGTCTCTGAGAAAAGGGACAGCCCTGCGGTTCGATTCTAACGTGGATAACGCCGCTGAACCCCTGGCTGGTAATCAAGTTCTCAGTTTATCCAGACGCGCTACTCAAATGATTAATCCGAACACCAAAGACCTGAAAGCACCGGCGGGACAGGACTTCCCGAGCTGTTCTAACCACTTTTTCAGCAAGTCTCCCGCCCGGTGTGGGGCCTGACCGCCCCGCGGGGACCACGCACCTGGTCTCGCGCCCCTGCGCGGCGGTACCTCCGGCGCCCGGCAGAGCCGAGCACCTGGGAATCAGTCGCGCACCGAGAAAGCCCCGCGGGGAGATGGCTCTGGGGAAACGGCTCCTCCGGCGGCCTCGCCCACTGCAATGCAATCTGGGTGGTTTTTCCAGGTCCCTCCCTGCCTCGTTCCGCGCCCAGCCCCTGCCCCCGCGGCGCCTGCGGGCCCGGGAGGGTGGCTGAGAGACACGAGGACTAGGCGGGGCCGCAGCTGCGAGCTAGCTGAGGGGCGGCGGGGGGCTCTTTCCGGCCCCCGCACCCTGAAGTCCAGGAGCCGAAAGCACGCGACTGTGGAACTCCAGCTGCGGACGAGGGAGGGTGGTACCCAGCACCCTCGTGGGCCCTTGCAAAGCTTCCTGGCCCTGGTAGAAACCGGCCTTCTCCCGCTCTCTGGGGACGCGAGCTGCGCTACCTGTGCCGCGACCGTCGTAGCCAGCACCCTCTCCAGCCAGGAAGCGCGGCGCCGTCGGCCTCAGACTCCTAAAACCCTTCCGCCACCTCCCCACGCAGTCCGCGCTTCCTCCGCCTCAGGAAAGCCGCATCTCCAGCTTCCCCTGACATGCGTCCTGAAAGGTTCTCAGATTTGCACCTGGAGTGGGTTACTGGCGTGATAGGTGTCTGGTTGCCCGTTTTCACCTCAGGAATAAAGGGCTGGACACCTGGAGCCGAATTAGTAATACTTCAGACGGAATTGTGTTCCCAAGAAGAGATCACTTTCAAATATAAAAGCCGAAGAAACTTCATCTCTAGCGCTTTTCTCTCGAAAATGTCAACAGGACCCACCACACTGCCGTCCGACTTGGTGGCAGGACGATGGGGGGCGGTGGGTAGGGGGCGGAGGTGGGCGCTCAGGCCCCTAGGCAGATCTAACTGCGCTAGGTAGGGAGACCGCTCGGGAACTTGGCCAAATCGACACAGAAGTACAAAGAAGAAGGTATGAGGTAGAGGGCGGGAGATCAGAGCGGGGACCTGTGGAAAAATCTGGCTTTGGCCTGATTTAGGAAAACATTAGGTACGGTACTGTAGATACATTTCACTTAGGGCCCAGGGCAAATCAAAGGAAGTGGGCCCCTGCCCCGGAGGAGGCTCCAGTCTCGAGCTAGAAGCCAGGACCAAACAAGGAGTAGCAATTAAGGGAGTAGTTGAGAGAAAAGGGCGTGGGTTCCATTGTGCCTGAACTTCCTCACGGGCGACCCCCTGCTGCTTTGCGCGTCGCAGCTGAGTCCTTGGGCGTCCCTTGGTGGCTGGGCGTCCAGTCCCGCGAGTTCCGCTCAGCCGCGCGCGGGGGGTTTCACTTCCCAAGGTGGACAGTACCTCGGGGTTTGGAGGAGCGGACGCCCGGAGAGGGGGAGGGCCCCAAGGGTTTCGCCTGCTGTTTGCACTTCAAGGTGTGTTGGGCTCGGGAGAGGCTTTTCCGGTGCTTGGCAAGTGCTCCCGCCACCTCCCGGCTGCCGTTGGCCGGTCCCTCCCTCCGTGGTTCGCCCTCTCGGGGCGCCGCGCCCTGGGTAGCTCCGCACCTGAGCCACACCTCTGGCCTCCTTTCGCCTCTCCGCGCCAGGCCTTTTCTCTTGACCCTTTAGGACCTCCGGCTTCGCTCCCCACAGCCGGCATTTCCCCAAGACCCCAACAGTTCGGCTACTTCCAAATGGATAACCCGTCCCTGTGTGCCCTTTACCCCTCACCCTTTTCCCGTGCGGCCTCGGCTACCCTCTGGGTGGCAACCGCCTGTTCCCCGCCCCTCGCGTCTCCCCCTCCTCCCTTCTTGCCCTCCCCTCTCCAATCGTCCAGCCATTGTCTCACCGCCCCCTCCTCCCCACTCCCCCGGGCGGCCTCCTCCCCCACCGCTGCCACGTCGTGGTTTGAAGGAGCCAATGGGCAGGCGCCGCCAGGTGTCTCCTACCTGCACCACGTGGGGGAGGGGGAAGGGGCGGGCAGGTAGAGCCACATCCCAAAACAGAAAAGCTTTCAGCCATTGCGCGCGCCTCCCGCGGGTGCAGCCCTGCTCCAGGCTTTTTGCATAGACGCACGGGCAATTGAATACAAAAAGGGCAGGCCTCCTCCGCCCTCCTTCTCACCCCCCTTCCTGCCCTGGGTGTGGAGCTCGGGCCAGGTGTGGGCTTGGGTGGTTGGTTACCGCCTTTTGCACCAGCGGCGGCGAGGGGGGGGGGGGGGGGGTCGCTCTTTCTTTTTCTCTTAGAAGAGGTTTTAGCACAGGTTTCCTCGTTCTCACTTCCACCTCACCTCACCGCCTCCCGACCCCCCTTCTCCCCCTCCCCACCTATCGTCATGACGGCGTCTCCGGATTACTTGGTGGTGCTTTTTGGAATCACTGCTGGGGCCACCGGGGCCAAGCTGGGATCGGATGAGAAGGAGCTGATCCTGCTGTTATGGAAAGTCGTGGATCTGGCCAACAAGAAGGTATTTATCCACGTTTCTGTCCAAATGATAGGAGTGGGGCAAGAGCTTGTAAAAGTTTGGGGAGTCGGTAAACAAGTGCTCTTGTTTGCCCACTTGGGAGGCTGGACCCGGGGCCTAGAGAATCCAGAATAAAACCAAACCTCTTGGCCAACCGCCTTGGAACCGTTTCAGTCCTCCAAAATCTGGCCCAGGTGGGGAGGCCGGGGGCCGCCAAGCCATGCTCTCTACCGGACGGGGGACGCCCCGGGAAGGCGGGGTGGGATCCTTGGGGGCCCAAGTGCTCACTTCCAGGGCCTTTCGGACCTGATCCGGGTGGGGGTGGGGCTGGGGGCTGGGCTGCGACGACCTCTCGGCCACTGGAGCCGCTGGCGACAAGTGAGCTTTGATTCTGAGGCCAGACCCGTCGAGAGGTGTGGGCCGCCCCAGCAGGGGAGCAAGGAAGGAGAGCGAAGGTAGAGGTTCCCAAGCTGAGGAAGGGAAAACTGACCCCTAATTTTCTCCCCCGGAGGTGGGACAGTTGCACGAAGTACTAGTTAGACCGGATCAGTTGGAGCTGACGGAGGATTGTAAAGAAGAAACTAAGATCGACGCCGAGAGCCTGTCCTCGGCGCCGCAGCTGGACCAAGCCCTCCGACAGGTGACAGCCCTGGGCCGCGCCGCCCACCCCATCTTAGCCACCCGGGCGTCCCTCCAAGCCAGCCCAACTCTATCAGGTCCCACGCCCTCGCCGGGCGGTCCACTCGTGTCCCCGGAGCGAGGGGACAAGACCCGGGCTTGCAGCCCCTGGTGGACCTTCTGCGAGGAGGTCGCTGCTCCTTTTCGCCTCCCAGCCCCCCAGGGTCTTTGGGCCAAAACTTGCTAGCTTTCGAGTTGCTTCCTGAATTACTCCTGGGGCCAGAGAATCTGCCGAGTTTTACCAGTCGAGTGATGAGCGGAGTTTGAATCCTAGCGCTCCAGCTCCAACTCCAGCCCCAGACCCCAAACCCCAGACCCGCCAGCCCTCTGCCGGGTTTGGGTCTGCAGCTCAGCCCTGGGACAGGGGGCGCTGTGGGGTAGACGAGCTGTGGCGTGCTGGAGGCGGCCCCAGCTGGGTGGGAACCTGAAGGAGCCTGCTTGGGTTTAGGCTCCTGAACTCCCAAAGGCCCGGTTCCGGTTCCGCTTACTTCTTTAGTGGCCTTGGTCCTAGCGCCGGGAGGGTTTGCAGACCCGGACATGTGAGGCTGCTCCTTGGGTCACCGTGAAAGTAGTGGAATCCCCTTACTGGGATTGAGGTGACCTAAAAACCGGCTGCTCCAGGGTGCCGACGGGTACTGGATTGCGGATAGGGCGGGGCGCTAAACACCTGTGCACAGGTGCGTGTCCGGCGTTCTCACGGCTTCTGCCCTAGCACAGGAGTTGCGAATTATAGGGGAACGTTATCATTTCTGTGGTGTGTTACAGGAAACGTATTACTAGATTTTCCAGAGGTCTGTATACACATTACCCACATTCGTATCAGAAACTGACATCTTTCTTAAGTCTAGAACATCCTAACATAAAAAAAAGTAGCGCCAGAGAATGATGTAATCAGAAGGCAACTTGCTGATGAAATGAGAGACCTCTGACTTAAAAGTCTCGAATGGATTTATCACAAAAATAGAAGGCGGTGGGTGTTGAACGGGAGGAAGAATGCATTTACTAAATTCTCCTGTACGTAAACTGAGGATTGACTGGAAAGCTACCTATATAAAGGCAGCTACACAGTTTGTGGGAACGGAGTCTTTCTAATGTTGCCCCCAGCATTGGTGTTCTTCACAGCAGTTAGCGCAGTTTTCTCAGGTTATAACCAAGTGGGGCCACTTTTCAGAGTTTGTAAATCCTGCATCCATTGCATCCCTGGGTGTGTTTTGTTCTTTTCAGTTTAACCAGTCAGTGAGCAATGAACTGAATATTGGGGTAGGAACCTCCTTCTGTCTCTGTACTGATGGGCAGCTTCATGTCAGGCAAATCCTGCATCCTGAGGCTTCCAAGAAGGTAAGAGCGCTGGCTTCTCGAAAAAACGATTGGACCTTAGGGGTGACTGGAGGCTTAAAAAATGGTTTATCCAAGTTTCTCCATTTTAAAAATATGCATATGAGGAGTTAGTATTTCATGGGTACAGAATTTGTTTGAGAAGATGACAAAGGGATGGTGGGGATGGTTGCACAACAGTGCGGATGTGCTTAATGCCACTGAATTGTACACTTACAAATGGTTAAAATGGTAAATATTGTGTTATGTATATTTTACCACAATAAAAAGGTCACAACACTTTCATAGAGATGTTTGAGATTACAGTAATTGTATAGATACCCTTTGGTGACTTAATAAAATTTCCTTTTTGTTTATGTCAAGTTTTTGAGATGCTTGACATTCTCTCTTTTCCAAAGCATATTAGCTGAATTTTTGACATTTAAACTAACTACAAGTAGGTAGAACTGTATTTTAATACATTGTAATATTCCCGTCTGTGTGCCTTATCCTAGAAAGGAAAGAGCAAAGAGAAATCCAATTAAAACTTTTAAATTGCAATTCTAATAATCTCATTAAAAAGTTTTGTACTCTGACTTAACCGTATAACTAGTGAAATGTTAATTATAGCATGCTGTACTTTGTGTGACTTGAAGTAAATGTTCAAAACTGATTGAATTTTGTATCAAAACAATAGGGTCACCCCCATCTTTTACCTTTACTTATCTTTCTGGTATGGAAAAGAGTATGAAACGAGAAAAATACTATCTTACTGTAGATGTGATTTCTCTCTCTGGGAAGAATACTGAGGGGCTGAGAAAAAATGGTGAGCACAGACAGCAGACCCAGTGTAATCAATCATTGCTAATATAGTTGATCTTATCAACTTAATTAATTAGAGCTGTAACTTTTTATTGTGGTAGGCAGATACTGAACTTGAAAAGATGGAAGTAAAATATTTTTAAGGAAACTTTGTGAGATAAGTCTTGCAATGAAAAGTTTAGCCTGGCATTTGATGTCATAAGTGAGTAGTCAGTGCAGATTTTCTTTCTTTTTACTCCAATAGGGAAAAGGGAAGAAATGAACTAAATGTATAATGACAATTTTAAAAGTCTGAAGGAGAAACTCAAGTTCCTATATCTGGAGGCTTGAAGAAAACACTCCTTTTTACATTAACCTTAGTAATTATTTGATGAAAAGGGGGGAGTATATTTTATTAATTAAATGCTAGACAAATTGCTATACCCTTAATCTAGAAATAGATATATATGAGAATTTTTTTTCCCCTCAAACTCATGTAAGGGATAAAACTTAATCCTTCCCTATTGGGCTGGAGGAAAACAGCTGTTTTTGTTATTTTAGGTACACTGCTTTGGATGTGGGAAAACCTCCAGAGAAAAATTGAGACATTTTCCTGAGCCACTTCTATTAGGATTTTGATAAAGAAAACTAAAACAATTAATTTAGTAGCATTATGAAAATAATTCTATTCATTACAGAAAAATAAGGAAATGGTAAAACATAAAAGAAAATAATCCTTCCAGTCAGAAAACATTAAAGTGGTTTTTTGAATGTGAGCATAGTTGAATGTATTCTTTCAGAGTTGTAGAAAAGCCTTACTTTTACAAGGAGCATGCATACTACACAAACATTGTAGCCTACTTTAAATTTAATATAACATTTGTATCCTTCGTAAGCAGTAAATAAAATATTCAGTATTTTAAATGGATATACCTATTGAAACCAAACATTGTTGGACATTTGAGTTATTGTCATTATAAACAGCTTTCACATAAGCATTTTTGTAGGTAATCTTGAAGATTCACAGTTCTTTTGGTAACTGTTTTGGAAAATGTCACCATGATGTAGTGATACCTATTTCAAATATAGCGTGAGCAGGTCACAACTAATAGAATCCAATAAAGGAAATTTATATAGAGACATTATTACTTAAATATTATGGGTCACAAACATTAAAAAGTATTTATTTCCTTGACTTTATAATGTACAAATTCCCCATAAGTGAATACAAATTATCTTGAAATTTAAAAAAAAAATCTAAATTCAGTGTAACAAAATTAAATTTTGAAAATTATTCAATGAGGATTTTTTTTTTTTCAGGAAAAAAAAGTGACATAATAGTATAATATTTGCTCTGACAGTTGAGCTTTGTTTAATTACCACAAGAGTGATGCTAATAGCTAAGAACGACTGGTAGCACCTTCTCCTTTGCCGTTGAGATTTGTGATATATATTTTTTTAAGTGTAATTTGAGTTCTCAGGTTTAGCCAAAATAATAACGGTCAGGAAAACTAATGTGGGACTATAATTTGGCACAAAAACAATCCTCTTCAGGTAATCAGGAATTCACTGTCGTAATCTAATTTTAATACACAGAATATGTATTATTAGAATCCAGTATTTTAAACTACTAGGTTTTAATAGAAAACTCAATTTTGATAAACACATAGAATCCTATGTCTAGATATGTATTGTAAACATATGCATCTGTATGAAAACTGAGAGGGTTAATACTGCTGCGTGAAAATACAGATGGTCTAAAATAATTATGGCTAGACAAAGTACATAATGTTATCAAACAGAAAATATAGTAGCCCAAATGTTTTATAGCTTCAGAACTGTTTTGAATGGAATACATAATGGAGCACAAACGTATAATCTATTGCCTTAAAATAAGATGAATTTTTCTTCCGTGAGACTTTTATGTAGGATGTAATACTGTAACAGAAAATGAAGACACTCTAATGTTTAATTTAAAAATATTTTTTTAAATTGTGGTAAAATATACTTACATTCAATTCTTAGGTTCCCAATCATTAGGGAATCACTGAACTAAATTTATCTAGTTAACAGTGTCTACCTTGTCCCTCCTCAGAATGTATTATTGCCTGAATGCTTCTATTCCTTTTTTGATCTTCGGAAAGAGTTTAAGAAGTGTTGCCCTGGTTCACCTGATATTGATAAACTGGATGTTGCGGCAATGACAGAGTGTATCCTTTAAGTGATGACCCAGGAATCATTTGAAAAGACAGCTCCAGAAAACAATGACAATTCAAGAAACTTTAAAACATTTTTAACTTTGACAGTGTATGAAAATTGACTTGTCCAAAATTTGTCTACTGTGCTAGGAGAAATGGTGTGATTACTGGCATCTTTCAAAGTAGTTATAATTTACTGAATTTGAATAGTGATTTAGATGGATTTAGACATGGATTTTTGTTAGGTGAACACATCTAAAATAGAATTCAATTTTGGATTGTGGGAGTGGTTTTGTTTTTTCAGTTGATGAATTGATAAATGATAAAATTGATAAATTGATAAAAGAATGTGGTGAAGACCACATTCTTTGCCAATTCTAAGGCCACTTGTTCTTGATTATCTTGGTTTTATTTCATCTTCTTTTGAATGGATAAAATTTTTTTAAAGTTTGGATGTATACTCTTGACAAACAGCTGTTCATTGGCACCCGTTTTAACCTTCTCTGGGTTTGTCAAATACATGTAGATTGTGGTAATTATTACAAGCCATCTTTTGAGATGATAAAATGAAGCTGAGATTTTATCCCAAATTCTTTCATAACCAAGAAAATATATCTGATGCATTACGTGTTGTAAAAGTAAATTTTATAATCACAAATCTTGTCATGAATGACCCATCATCTTTCATCCAGTAAGTCTTTAAAGTGCTAACTAATAAGGGTCATGTGCTAACATATCAGATGTAACACTGAGTAATAGAAGTGTTGGGGACTCGCCCAAAGCCACTATGAGAATCATCATGAAGTCAGATTCAAGTTATTTTCATGAACGTGGGGGTATAGATGTTTATTCTAAAAATTTCTCATCCATTTTCAGGTGCTAAAGCTTGATTTTTGTTTTATTTCAAAATTTCTTGATGTAAAACGTTGTTTGGATATTTTTCCTAGCCATTTATAAACAGATCAAACCCATTTTATTTGCCTTCTTGGAAGTAGGTAGCTAGAATTTTGGTGTAGCTGATTTAGCTACTAGTTAATTACTGGTTTAGCTTCCAGCAGTGCCAGGAGAAGGGTAGAATAAGCGCATTTGAGTGAATTCTTACAAGAGTTTCATTAGAAGGTTGGGACAGTAGAAAAACTTGCTATGTGTTTTGTTGGTTTAAATGCTGTATGAATTAGCTCAGGCTGCCATAACAAATACCATAGACTGGGTGGTTTATTAGCAACAGATATTTATTTTCTCACAGTTCTGGAGTATGGGAAGTCCAAGATCAGGGTGGCAGCATGGTTGACTTCTGGTGAGGGCTCTTGCTGGCTTTCAGATAGCTGCTTCTCTGTGTCTCAAATGGCGGGTAGGGGGAGTGGCATGGCCAGGAGTGTTGGGAGAGGTATCTTTCTTTTCCTCTTTTTATAAGGCCACAGGCCTAACAGATTAAGCCTCCTTCCTTATGGCCTCATTTAACTTTAATTGCCTCCTAAGTACTCTATCCCCAGATACAGTCACATTGGGGGTTAGTGCTTAAACACATGAATTTTGGGGAGGGACACAATCCCATCTATAGCAAATGCTAAACCATTTAATGTGCTGGTACAAAACAGAGAACGAAAAATTCTGGCAAAGTGTTAGTAGGTATTGAAGGGAAAGTGTAATAAGTTAATTTAGAAAAAGACAACTTGAGTAGGAAAGACAGTATATTAAGAACAGTTTATCCTGACTGCTCTGTTTTCTCTTTTAGCAAAGAAAATCTTTCCCTAGTAATTGTAGGTCAGATATTAGTAAAAATTTCCATAGCTACAAATAAGAGGTTCTTATATTTAGGTATTTCGGTTTTCTCAATGTGTTCACAGTTCAGAGAGCTTGTTAAAAGGTTACCTATTTTTTTTCTCCTTGGTTTCTTAAGAGCTTCACGTATATGTGATTTGGGGTTATTAGTAAACATCTTCAGTATGGTAACGTGGGCTTTTTACTTGCTCTATGCTGTATTATCTGCACAATATATACGTACTTTTAAAAAGTACTATATACTTTTATATAGTTTTTGCACTGTCTGACCTTAAAGGTGACCTAAGGTGAATGGGTAAGCTATGCTGATTATTTTTTCTGTCATTCCTTTTCATCCTAGCTCTATAACTGTTTGTTGGCAGTTTTTTTTCAAGTACCATGGAGAGGAAAATCAGAAATATTTGACTACAGTAAACAGGTGAATTGTGAATAAAGCTAAGCTGGGCTTCATTTCAGCCATATAACACCTGACATTTGAGGAAGGATCTCATGACCATTAAGTAATGCATTCATTGAAAAATTAGGGAATTTTTCTGTTTATTTTAAAACAGCCTAATTTTAGCCTAGTTTCTTTGGACTTACATCGGAAGTCTTAGCTTTTTTAGTTTTATTGCCAATCAAAAAGTGGATTTTTTGTTTTTGTTTTTGGCCACACCGTATGGAATGTGGGGATCTTAGTTCCCCGACCAGGGAAGGATCCCATGGCCCTTGCAGTTCAAGAGTGGAGTCCTAACCACTAGACTGCCAGGGAATTCCCCCCAAAGTGGATTTTAATCTTAAATGTTTTTATTAGGGTTTTATTTGCATACTTCTTTCCCATTTAACAGGTAAGAAATGTTATTAAGCCTTTCTGTGGTTTTTGTTTTATATTGCTGCTGTGATCAATTACTTTATGTCTCTTAGTCAGAGGATTCATTATTTCCCTGACTAGGCCATCAAACTAATTCCTCAGGTCAAAGACAATCATACCAAATTTGACTGTGCAGAGGATTTCTACAATGTCTGAACTAAAGAGCTGTCCAATTCTCAGACCACTAAACATTTTCCTTTCTAATATGGAAATGGCGCAGGATTTGGAAACATAAAGGTACTCATTACGCATCCTTGATGGTTTTGCCAAGTAGATGGAGAGTCATTTGCTCCAGAGGGATTACCTGTTCCACCAGGTAACCAGCGGGGGAGGGAGAGAGGCTCTTGCCAACCCACAGAAAGGAACAAGTAAGAATTTGCAGCTTTGCTTCCTTGGGAAAGTTACTGGCCTTCTCCAAGCCTCACTTTTATCTCAGGTAGTCCCCAGTGAAAGCTTTGTGAACCGTGGGTGCTATGTAAATGAAGTAGTATGACCACTTTGATAAAAGAAAAGGTTTAGGCATTTCTTGAATGCAGTCTTCGTTCTTATTTTAGCACATATTTTCCTCTTTTGTCCTTGTGTTGGTTCTAAAACCATTTCTGGTGTTAGAGTTGATCCTCTCTGAGTTATTCCAGCTGCAGTTTTGTTACCTGCTTTGAGTTATGCAGTCCTAGCTGGAAAGAAGACCTCATTTAGCAGGTGAACTGTGGGTGGCATTTTGTAAGCTTTTTACTTAATCATGTGAGGTGGTGAGGGTGTGATGATAGGAATTGGGGCCCATGTGATTTTTTTTTTTAAGGAAGAAATTTATCATAGGTCCCTTGGGGAAATTAATGCTAGTTGTCCCCTGCTGAAAGTACATTTTGATTATGAGGCTATTTGTATAATGACTTATCTGTTTTTTTAAAAAAAACAAACCTATTTCCCCCAACGGTATTGGATGGAATTACTTCCTCCTGGTTTCTTAACCTATTTTTTGTTAGCTTTGTAACTCATGAGCTGATTTATTCTCCTTGATCAAGACCTCTGCCGTTGTGTTTATTTCATTTTGCCAAGCCTTTACTAAGAACTCATTTTAAATGAAGTATGGCCTTGTCCAGAGAGCAGGTGAAAGAAGAGAACTGTCTATCAACTGGGTGCTTACTATTAATCCCATCAGTAGCCTCCCAAGAGCCCAGTGGAGGAGGTATTGCCCCCTTTTCATAGCTAGGGAAACTGAGGCTTAGAGATTTTATCTTAAGTTAGAAGTGTCAGCATTTGAACCTGAGTCTGACTGCAAACAGTCTGCTTGTTAACTAGGGGATAATATTCTAGAATTTATAAAGATTATCTGAGGGTGGGGTTGGCTATTTAAATAGATTATCTCCCTTATAAATTTATAGTCTATGTTTCCTGAGACTAAACTATTCAGGAGAAAAGGGAAGTTAATTTTGTAAAATTTCAATCTAGTTGTAGTTGTAGGGTATTGCATCCATACGTGCTGTTTGATATTATGAGCATATGCCGTTTCACTAGTGTAGCTTTCCATTAACAGGGCAAAAAAAAAATCACTAAACCACTCTTGTCTACCCATCCAAGTGTTAGTAGGGGCGTGTGTGTCTTTCCCTGTGTTTGTGTTTCACCACTTCTTGTTGGGGGTATACGATATGTGTTTCTGTGGGCGTGCTACTGACACAGTGACGAGGGCAAGTTTTTCCCATATATTAAAGATGGAGATAATAGGCTTACTAGCAGAGTGGTTAAGAACACGAGCTCTGGAGTCAGATTTACTGGGGATGAATTTACTGTACCTCTCAGCCCCAGTTTTCCCATCTTAAAATGGGCATAACTACTGCAAGGAATAATGAGCTAGTACATGGCAACCACTCAGCCACTGCCTGCCCTACTGTGTGCTCTCCAGCGTTGACTGGGTTGTAGCATGTCTCCAAAGAAGAAAGCCATCCGCCAAAGACTCTGAAAGGACTTCCTTATTCATTTAAGACCTTATCTAAACTGTCTTAGGCCTGAAGAATTTTTTTCTAATCTTTCGTGAGACTGGTTATAGATCTTTTAAAACATCAGCTACATGTTAGTACAGGTAAGCTTCAGGGTTTAGCTTCTCCATATGTAAAAATAGTGTGTGCGAGTGTGGTTCATTCTGCACTTATGTGCTTATTTGTTATGACTAGTTGAACTGGGCCTTTGCAGTCGCAAAACCTTCATTGCTCTTAGAAAGTGGAGGCAGATGCTGAATCCTCCTTGGCACCTTTCTGCGTATGAAAGGGATTTTAACTATCACCAAGTGTACAGTTAAGTTGGCTTAGTAGTTGACCTTGTTGGCTAGAGGGGGGAAGAAATGATCTTTGGCACCACATCGGTGTGATGTGAGCTAAACTGGCGAATACTCTGGTATGTGGTCTGTAATACGTTAGGTGACTAGAAATACTGTATATTCTTGGCCAGCACTCAGAGTTGTTATGTTAATTTTGTGTGGTTTGTTTTGATTATAAAATAATTTACTTTTAAAATGTGAGTTTCGGAATTCCAGGATAGTTTTTTGGGTTTAGAAGGCTTTGGAAGACATTATCATGGAGTCTCCCTTTCCTAATTTATTTATGCCATATAAATGTCTTTTTCTAAAGTAGAAATTTTTATCTTTTTTTTTTTTTTTTTTTTTTTTTTTTTTTTTTTTTTTTTTTTGTTTTGGCATTAGTTCCTACTTCTACCTTATTTCTTCGGAGGTATAATTGACTTGTCTGTTTTGCGCTTTGTTAACAATAATACCTCCTGAAGTAATATTTGGTAGGATGGATCTCGCTTTTTTTGTTTGTTTTTCCCCCTCTTTGAAAGAGTAAGCTTCTGAGGAATAGAGTTAAAACTATGGTTTTAGATTCCCCAGCATTTATTACTGGTATAAAGAAAGTTTTTGTTGCTTTGGCTCTTAGTGATATTATTCTCTTGTTGCAGAGCACAGGCTCTAGGCATGCGGGCTTCAGGAGTTGTGGTTGTGGCTCATGGGCTTTAGAGTGCAGGCTCAGCAGTTGTGGCACACGGGCTTCGTAGCTCCGCGGCATGTGGGCTCCTCCCGCACCAGGGATCAAGCCTGCGTACCCTGCATTGGCAGGCGGACTCCCAACCACTGCACCACTGGGGAAGTCCCTACACTGGCATTCTTGATTTGCTTCTTTCAAAGCTCATTTTAAAATATAGCAGGTTATTTATAGAACCTGTTTTTTATTTTTTTATTTTATTTATTTGGCCATGCGGCAGGTTTGAGGGATCTTAGTTCCCCTACTAGGGGTCAAACCCTTCCCCCTGCAGTGGAAGCATGGAGTCCTAACCACTGGACCGCTGCAAAAGTCCCTAGAACCTGTTTTTTAAATTATACAACTCCTATAAGGGTAATTTATCACTTTCTGGTTTTTCCTTCACATAATTGTAGGAAATTCAGTTCTTAGTTGGAGCACGATTTCAACTTTTCTCGTGACATTTTATGCTTGCTATTCCTTTGTTCCTTTAGCATAGGAATTTTATTGAAAAATGCCTGGCAATATGGGCAGTTGTGTTACTCTTATAAAAAAGTAAACAGGGTAGAACGGGAAGAAACAAACTTGTTGTGTTGGGGGGACGGGGCAGTGTTTAATGGCAATGAAAAATGGCTTTGAGTTGGAATTTTGAATTGGGATGCAATTTTAACATAGTTTAAACTTAATTGCTCCACAATGTATTTTTATATGGTGCTTCTTTTATTTATTTATTTATTTATTTATGCATGCGGTACGCAGGCCTCTCACTGTTGTGGCCTCTCCCGTTGCGGAGCAACAGGCAGGCTCCGGACGCGCAGGCTCAGCGGCCATGGTTCACGGGCGCAGCCGCTCCACGGCATGTGGGATCTTCCCGGACCGGGGCAGGAACCCATGTGCCCTGCATCGGCAGGCGGACTTTCAACCACTGTGCCACCAGGGAAGCCCTATTTTTATTTACTTTTAAATTTTTATTTATTTATTTTGGCTGCATTGGATCTTAGTTGTGGCACGTGGGATCTTCTCTAGTTGCAGTGTACAGGCTTCTCTCTAGGTATGGTGTGTGGGCTCCAGAGTGTGCAGGCTCAGTAGTTGTGGCACACGGGCTCAGTAGTTGTGGCACACGGGCTCCCTAGTTGTGGCTTGAGGGCTCAGTCGTTGCGGCGTGTGGGCTCAGTTGCCCTGTGCCCTGTTGCCCTGCGGCGTGTGGGCTCAGATGCCCTATGTGGGATCTTAGTCCCCCAACCAGGGATTGAACCTGTATCCTCTGCACTGGAAGGTGGATTCTTAACCACTGGACCACCAGGGAAGCCCCCTATGTGTGCTTCTTTTAGATAGAAACTAAGAACTTACTTTTAAAGAGAGGTTATTTACCTGGGAAAACTGAGTGTTCTGAAACCAAATGTGTCCATTTTCCGCAGTCAGAAAAGGTAACTTCTTTTGAATGGATAAGTTAATATTGGCGGACTTTGTGGCACTAAGGAAACGTTCCTTCTGTTCAACTATAAGCGAAGTCTCAGGACTTCTCTAAGTTCTGTGTAAATGCAGCAATTTGCTCAGTTGTATCCTGACATGCTCATTTTGTTCCCACCATGTCTGGCTTTACTCTTCCTCGTTTCCTCATGGCGTTTCTCATTGCAAAGCTGGCTAAGCCTGTTGGTGCTGTTGTGGCTGCCTCAAGGGCAGGATGACTAAGTCGCATGACAACCATAAATCAGGAGGCACAGATTCATCTTTGCTTCTCTCAAGATCAGACGTGCAGCAAGTAATGCAATATAGAATTATAAATTGATAGGAGAAAGAATTGGTACTAAAAGTTTCTTCTCACTCCCGTTTATTTGTTGTTCATGGTACATTCTGGTAAGAATTATGAAAAACTGAATGAATCTTCCAAAGACAGTGGTGTGAGTGGGTGGGCGGTTTGGGCATGCAGGAGGTTGGGTGACTTTTAAAAGTTGCTGGGAGCTTAGAGCTGCTGATCTTCCTGGTGTGTGATGACTTGAAGGGAAACATGTTGGGACGTGTTACGTGGGACCAAGTTAGCCAAATGTCTAGAACATATTCTTAATTTAAAAAGTAGACTTCAGTAAAATCTTCAGCTACAAATCTATTCTACAGAGACAGGATACTTTACGTTGTTGCTTTTTCACTTGGCTTTCATATCGTACATTTAGAAAGCTTCTCAAAAACTATTGCTCAAAACAAAGCAAATTAAGCAAAACTTCTTATCTTGGTGCAGGGAATTACAGACACATTGTCAAATCAGAGCTGGGAAACTTGAATGAGTTACAGAACTTCTCTCAATCCTAGTTTCAACTGTTTGGTTTTACTGTTATCTACCTGGCAGGGCTACTGCAAAAATAGAAGGAAATAGACAGTGTTTGGCACAAAATGGTGTGTAGTAAATGCCATCATTATGTCAGTAGAGTCTTAGAAGTAATAGGTGCTGTGGTTGATGGAAAGAGATCAGAGGAAAGCGGACCTGTGCTCAGGAAATGCATAATACAGTTGAAGAGAGTAATATTGTATAGGAATAGTATCTAATCAACTCTTAACTTGATGGTTGTGACCTAGAGCAGTCAGGGAAGACTTTGGTGCTGAGTGGGAGTGATCCATGGTCTAATTTGGTTAAGAAGATAAGACGGTTTTATAGGGGAGTTACCTGAGCAAAGGTGAGAAAGTTTATGCCTCTTGTCATTGATAGAGGAGAAAAAACTGGTTTGAATTGAATATAGTTTCCAGTTCCTTCAAAGCTTAATTTTTCCCCAAGATTCTGTTTTGGGATAGAAAGTTACGATGTGGCAAACATTCCTGTGGCATTCTCTATTTTCGGCAATTTTCATTCCTCTTTAGCCCTTCAGTAAAGAGCTAAAGAGTCAATGTTTTAGTTTTTTGCAGGCCACGTACAGTCTCTGCTCATTCTTTCTTTACAATCCTTTAAAAAAAGCCATACTTTTCTCTGGGCTGCACAAAAATAGGGTGAGGATCAAGGATTGACTCTTGCTGTGTTTTCATCCATGTTCCTTATGGTGTAGGGTATGCGTGCTTGCATGAGTGTGTGTGTGTGTGTGTGTGTGTGTGTCTCTGCTGACAGGGGTTTTGCCACAGCATCAGGTTGGTCCTTATGCAGTGTTTCCTTGGTCAGATTTCTTCAAAATTTCTATCTAGTAATGGTCTCCTACATGTAGAAGTTGTCTCTGAATCAATAGATGGTAAGGGGTTAAGTTGCCACTCTTGGGAGATGTTGGCTTATACCTGCGGTTCTCAACCTGGGCAGGGTTTTACCCACCTGGGGATATTTGACAATGTCTGGAGACATTTTGTTTTGTTTTGTTTCTGTTTGTTTGTTTGCTGTATGCGGGCCTCTCACTGTTGTGGCCTCTCCCATCCGGATGCGCGGTCCCAGCGGCCATGGCTCACGGGCCCAGCCGCTCCGCGGCATGTGGAATCTTCCCGGACCGGGGCACGAACCCGCCTCCCCTGCATCGGCAGGCGGACTCTCAACCACTGCGCCACTAGGGGAGCCCTGGAGACATTTTTAATTGTTATTACTGGAGGTAGGTAGAGGTCAGCATGCTACTAAAAATCCTATAGTACACAGGACACTGCCCCACCCCCCAACAAAAAATTATCTGCCCTATGTGCCACTAATGCTGAGGTTGAGAAACACTGGCTTATACAATGGCATTGGTCTCCATTTCTTGGATATGTTTCTCTTTATTTCACTGTACGCCCTTATAAGGCTGAAAGTGTTATTAGAGTTGCAGGGTTCCAGACATTTGGTGGCAGAGTTTACATGATAAACTATGGCTAGTCACAGCTCTTCTTCCTTAGTTCTGTAAGGATCCATAAAGTCCCTCCCATCTCCCCAGAAAACTTAGGGCAGTTGTCTCCGTAAAGCATCTTCATCCTTTGGCTCCAGTTTTTCTGTCCTATCATTATGTTCTTTGAAAATGGCGCTGAATTAATAAATACTTTATAGCACAGCTTCCCAAGGAAAATCATTTTAATGACCCCAGTCAGTGGTCATTGCTCTGTTGCTTGAACATCTCTTGGGATTGATTTTCTAATCCCTCAGTGGGGAGCACATTTATTTCATCACTAGATGATTGATGTAAAGGGCGGGACTGCAGGGGGAAATGCAGAAATTATCCACCATTTTAGCTTGATGATTATCCTGTGAGCATACAAATAGGCATCTGGTGAGTTCAGATTTTTTAGTCATAAATGTGACCCTCTTAAAGTGTGATTATCATAAGTTATGGAAGTTGATCACCTGAGGGTTCTAGGAAGAGCGGGGAGAGCATCACATATTAAATGCCTGCGTTGTGTCCTGGGCTTGTTTTATCTCATTTAGTCTTCACAAGAGCCCAGGGAGGTAAAGATTATCACAGCTTTGGCTTTACAGATAAGCTGAAGTTTCGTGGGGTTAAGTAATTTGCCAAGGAACATATGGCTGCCTTTCTACATGCAGCATATTTAATTACAGAGAAATGTAACCGGTTGAGGGATGACACACAAATGAATTTGCTTAGCATGTCTCTTTACTGGAGAAAGACAAGAGGAAGCTGTGGGGATGAAATAGAAAGGAATTTTGAATTGAGAATAGAATATTACTCATTCAGAAGACTGGCTATAATTCTTGGTGGGGAGAAATCTCTGAGTTGTTTTTACATTGTATCCTTTTTGTTTGCAGTAAAATAGTACCTACCGACTTTTTCTTAATATTTGTCTTCACATTTTACCCTTCTTACAAAATACCAGTCAGGAAACATTTTTATAAAATAAGGCAAACATCTTAATAACCACCGCTCAGATGGCTGTTTTCATTTTAAACTCGAGAAAAGATAGAGTCCCATAGTATTATTTGTTACGTGCATTGTACTGCATTATAAAACTTATGCAAAACTTGATGGAAATCTCTTCTGGTTGCACCCTCAAACCCAACTTGAGCCATGCATTTCTTTAAAAGCCATGTTTCCTGGCTTACCCAAACAGTGTACTCACTTAATCAAAAGCTACATTAGCCATTGTTGTCTCTGAGTGCTTGAACCGTTTCTACACATCTACTCTAAAAGGACAAGCATTTGCTGTCATCCAAGATGGGTGTGTTATGGGGTTCCAAAAATCTTCTAGAAGGGAGTTCTGGATAAAAATGGAGTCATAGACATGTTTTCAGTAATCTGAAGTGTTTTGAACATTAGGCTTAAAAAAGTCGTTTAATCCCTTGTGGTCTTGAAGGATGTAACTGTAACTTTAAGTCAGCATGGTCATTGCCTTGTGTGTGTTGTAAAGACAGGGTGGGAATTCTGTTAACTTTGTTGTACGCTTCATGGTTTGACGCTAAAGTGCTCAATATTCATGCATTTGCTACCACTCAATAAACATTTTATTCCTGGTAATCCTCAGGACAGGATTGATTTGGCCATCTTAGCCCAATAGGGCGATTGGACACTTCAGGAAGCCTGGGTGAAGTCCAGACTGATGGGAAGCAGCTAATCCGAGATTTCAAAGAATTGTCAATCTAGATGCATTTTACTTGGCTTCTTGGCTCCGTTGAGAGTTTAATTTTGGGTAAAAGCAACCTCATTTTACCTCCCCAAAATGTTTCCTTAACTTAATCTCCCAGGTTTAAATTTCGAGAAGAATAATTCAGCCTCCCGGTATGGAGCCTGTCAAGTTGAAGATATGGGAAATATAATTTTAGCAATGATTTCAGACCCTTATAGTAAGTATTGGTGTTGTAACAATGCGGGCCTAGTATCTGATCCCATCCACTTTCCCTCGCCTATACTTCTGAATCGCCACCGCCCTCCCCCTCGGCTTTGTCTCCCTGATAGCTAAAATGATGACTTGTATGTTCTCATTCTAGATCACAGGTTTTCAGATCCAGAAAGAGTAAATTACAAATTTGAAAGTGGCACTTGGTAAGTACTTGCATACTATTCCATTTGAGCCTTTTAGTGTGTTTTTATTCATATTGTGATATTTAACTCCTGTTATATTTTAGTAACTTTACTAAACCTTTTGGGTATCCATTTTTAAATAATAGGTCATTCGTTAAAGAAGATTGTATTTTAAAGTAAGCTTGGATGTTGGGATTAACATTTAATGAAATATTTGTATCCTTAGTCACTATGACTTTAGGTTTGTGTTTGTGTTGTGTTTGTGTCTTTAGGTACATCATAAGTTTGTGTTGTTTGTGTCTGCGATTCTGATTTTAGCCTCTCTGAACTGTCCATCCTCACTGGAAAACTTCCAAAGGAAAATATCATAGGCTTTAAAAGAGTTCACAAGGTTTTTACTGAGATAGTTTTAAGTATGTTCTATCAGCTCCTACTTTAAAGCAAAGGAAGTAACTGGGGAGAAGTATGAAATGGTGGTATCTCTGTTTGTGATCACAAGTAGACCTATTTAAGTTTGTAAATCACTGCAGTGAATTTCATGAGATTGCTCGGTGCCTGAAGTGAACAGAAACTTCTGACATGTTTGCCCATAAGAGAGATGTTGAGGCCTATTTAGTTGTGGAGAAAGTGACTCATTAGGAAATGTCCTAGGAGTACTGAAAACATAAACATGAGAGGAATAGAACATCAGAAGGTGTCAAAATATAGAATAGGTGATTTACAAATGACTCATTAAGGTGTGGGAGCTCCCAAGCATTTCCATAAACGCTCTCTGTGATGCCTCCCTGTTTGATAGGGGAGATATTGTAATGGCAGACTTCTTACCATGTGCACACATTACCCATGTGGGTTAATTACCAGCTTTAGGTGGATCTTAAGTTTTGCTGTCAAACTGGATTTAAATCCCACTGGTGTACTAGCCAGATCAGAGAAGGAATTTAAACCCATCCTTCTCGGCTGTACGAACTTACAGGCCATGAGAGTATTGGGAGAACTTTACTTCCTGTGAATCGTCGCTGCGTTCTTTTGAGAACAAGGAAGCAGCAACTCAGCTGATAGGTGGTTTGCTGGGTGAGCAAGCTGTGCTGAACTGGCATGGGCAGTTGCCTCTGTATAGTAAACCACCTAAAGAATACTTTGAACTGTGCCCAGATAATTTTTGAGGTTATGAAGTAAGTTGGGCAGTACTACAAGTCTGTCTGAACTCCAAAGAAATAATACCTCAAGTGTAAATAGGCCAGTTGTCTTCTGGGGGGGTAATAGGTCAGGCTGCCTAGCATTAATCATGCAGCCTGACGTTTTGCTTGAATCCGCAGCAGCAAGATGGAACTTATTGACGACAACACGGTAGTCAGGGCACGAGGTTTGCCATGGCAGTCTTCGGATCAAGATATTGCAAGATTCTTCAAAGGACTCAATATTGCCAAGTTGGTTTTCCTTAATCTCTATTTTATTGAACAATCCTAAAGGGATAATAGATTTTCTGTCATTTTCTCCTCACTGTTTGTTTCTTTTTCTATTGCTTTCTGTTCTGTTAATTTCAAAGGGGAGGTGCAGCACTTTGTCTGAATGCCCAGGGTCGAAGGAACGGAGAAGCTCTGGTTCGGTTTGTGAGTGAGGAGCACAGAGACCTAGCACTCCAGAGGCACAAACATCACATGGGGACCCGGTACATTGAGGTATGTGCTCACAACCTGACATGTGACACCCTGACCACCCTGGCATCTTGAATGAATGTTCGCATCAGAAGGCTCAGAAACTGTATTTAATTTCCCTTTCTTTTCTTAGGTTTACAAAGCAACAGGTGAAGATTTTCTTAAAATTGCTGGCGGTGAGTACCTTTTATATAATGTGGCTATAATAACAAGAATCTAAAATTTTACTTATATAGCAGAGGTAGATAAATAGGGTCATGAATGGTAGATAAATAGGGTCATTTTATTCCCAATGAAACATAAAAGTTGACTTTTTTTTTTCTTAATAGGAGGAAGAAATATCCAGTAGTGTCAGTGTAATGTGTAACGCTTGCCCTAAGGCTTGAGTCAACCAACCGTAGTTAAATAGCCATTAAAAATAGTGCTATACAAAGGTCAAAGGGTCATATAAAGTCGTGTACAAAGGGAAAGAGTAGTTCATGAAAGAAATTAAATGGTCTGAAAACTACTTTCAAACAGCCATATCAGAATATCTGGAATTGTTGCATATCTGCTTCTAGTTTTTCTCTTAACTTCCTTTACTCATCAGTGGCCGGGAACATGGTAGCATTCTGGCTTCTAGTATTTTAGAATATATGGTGTTTGTAGTAATACGGTCAGAATGAAGTGGGAACAGATAAAGTCATTATCTAATTCTTGAGTGATTCAAAACTTTATAACCTAAAAATAACAGATGCATAAAAAATGTTAACTGTGGTTTGTCCAACAGATGTTTTTCTATATGTGTACCTACTCTGTAGGTTCCTATTTTTCTGCTCATACTGTTTTAACTTCCTTTCTCCTTTTAGTATATTATGAATATCTTCTTATGCTACTCAAATTTCTTAAATGTTAAATGCTGTACAGTATTATATGTACCATAATTTTTTTAAAAAACAATCCTATTGGGCATTTAGAGCTTACCTCCATTTCACTCTATGTTGCAGTGAATATTTTTGTATCTCTGTATGTGCCACTCATTAGGATAAATCTCTAAAATTAGGATAGCTAATTCAGAGAATGTGGGTGGACCTTTTAAGGGGCTTTTGACACCTATTGCCAAAATATACTAAGGTGATTTTCACTTAAATACAGAGAACATTTATATCCCTTCATTATATAGTCCTGATAAAAATCTTTGCAGCTGTAAAATTTGTAGTAATAATATCCTGTTCATACAATGAGCTGGTATATTTCTTGCACTTTTTTCTTGAGATAAACCAAGGCTTCCCAATTCAGAGCTTCAAGGTTAATAGTGTTTCCATTGTTTGATATTGGTTGGGGATAAAGTATATTTGGAGGTGCTGTGGTCCTGAGGTTCCATGGCAGATAACATTGCAGATGGCAAAGTTAACGTCCACATCAGTGCCTGGGACTTCATGGTATATGCGCAGTATGATAAGAATTTGCGCTTGGGGAAAATGTTACTAGTAAAGGATGTATATTTGAGTCTTTGCTGCAGCAGTGTACAAAATGCTTTATGTCTGGCAGTGTTGATAAATGTTGAAACTGGCTGCTAAGTATATTCATTATTCTCTCTACTCGAGTATGTTTGGACCTTTCTTAATAAAAAGTAATCAGGAAAATAATACCAAAAATCACTAAAGAGCTTTCTATGTAATAACTTATTCTCATAATTTAGGAGGTAGGTAGTTTTACTCCCATTTTACAGATGATACAGAGGTTAAACTTGGCTGAGGTCATAGCTTGGTAAATGGTAAAGCCACAGTTGCACCCAGACATTTCTAATTCCAGGGCCTGTGCCCTTAACCACCATGACTAGTTGCCTCTCCTTGAGAAGAATATGGTGGTTGGTCCATGATGTAACTGTATGGCTACCTTCCTATATTAACAGGGGTATTTTATGAAAATGGTAGGGGGAAAGTTCTAAATTTATGGGAAGAGAATTCTGATTCCTGGGATGTTATTATGAATTCGTATGGGAGTGTGGGACTTATGAATTAAAGACATTGCCAAAAATTTTAGTTTCTTATATTTGGTAAAGTTGATGTCTTAACCACTTCTCCCTGTGCTTCCTGATATTTGTGTTCCCTAGGTACATCCAATGAGGTAGCCCAGTTTCTCTCCAAGGAAAACCAAGTCATTGTCCGCATGCGGGGGCTCCCGTTCACGGCCACAGCTGATGAAGTGGTGGCCTTCTTTGGACAGCATTGCCCCATCACTGGGGGGAAGGAAGGCATCCTCTTTGTTACGTACCCAGATGGTAGGCCAACAGGGGACGCTTTTGTCCTCTTTGCTTGTGAGGAATATGCACAGAACGCACTGAGGAAGCATAAGGACTTGTTGGGTAAAAGATACATTGAACTCTTCAGGAGCACAGCAGCTGAAGTTCAGCAGGTTGGTTTTTAAGAGCATGTTGGTGGCTTTGCGTTATTTCTATTCTTTCTTTTTTTAAAAATTAATTTATTCTTTAATTGAAGTATAGTTGATTTACAATGTTTCAGGTATACAGCAATGATTCAGTTATACACACATATATATATTCTTTGTCAGATTCTTTTCCATTATAAGTTATTACAAGGTATTGAATATAGTTCCTATTCTTTATTTCTGAAAATAATACATTATTCATTGTGTTAAAATAAAACTTAGAAATTACAGGAAGTATAAATGCATGAAAAATATCTATTCTGTAACCAAATGATAGCCACTGTTATGTTAACATACACACAAAAAAATACTATGTTTTTATATAACTGGAATATTGCTGTAGATATACTTTTGTATTCAGTTTCAAAAGTTTACTCATGTCTGAAAATTTTAATCTTTAAGTTAATACTATGTCTCACAGGGGCATATAATTTATTTATTAATTATATTGTACATTTGGGTTGGGTTTTTTTCTGTCAGAAGAAATTTCTAGGTAAACCTGCTTGTCTGTCAATTTCTTCTTTTTTTAATTAATTTTTATTTTTGGCTGCGTTGGTCTTCGTTGCTGTGCGCGGGCTTTCTCTAATTGTGGTGAGCAGGGGCTACTCTTCGTCGCAGTGCGCGGGGTTTCTCATCGCGGTGGCTTTTCTTGTTGCGGAGCACAGGCTCTAGGTGCGCAGGCTTCATTAGTTGTGGCTTGCGGGCTCTAGAGAGCAGGCTCAGTAGTTGTGGTGCACGGGCTTAGTTGCTCCGCGGCATGTGGGATCTTCCCAGACCAGGGATCAAACTGTGTCCCCTACGTTAGCAGGCGGATTCTTAACCACTACGCCACTAGGGAAGTCCCTATCTGTCAATTTCTCATTGATTTCTTTAGAACTGGATCTAGGGTGTGAGCTTTTAAGGCTTTAATGTCTTGCCAAATTTATTTCCCAAAAGGCTTGATCAGCTCCATATTGCTGGTGACAGTGCAAATTGTCCTTTTGTCCTGTTACAACCTTTCAGAATTCAGTGCTGTTTTTGAGGCACAGATGGGACAGTCAGCTCCTGAAAACACACTAAGATCCAAGCGTAAAACTATCTGTAGGGTCTCAAACCTTTCAGCTATTCTTCTTGACTGAACATTTCTCTTCAACGGTCAGTTAGTATTACCTTTGCACCTGAGATCCTATAGACTGTTTCACATGGCTCTTCAACTCATTTCTTTTCTGTGTGTTTTTTTTTTGGCTGCGTCGGGTCTTCATTGCGGCTTGTGGGATCTTCGTTGTGGCTCGCCGGTTCTTTGTTGCAGTGCTTAGGCTTCTCTGTAGTTGTGGCTTGCAGGTTTTCTCTCTCTAGTTATGGCGTGCAGGCTCCAGAGCGTGTGGGCTCTGTATTTTGTGGCACACGGGCTCAGCAGTTGTGGCGCACAAGCTTAGTTGCCCTGCGGCATGTGGGATCTTAGTTCCCTGACCAGGGATCGAACCCATGTCTCCTGCATTGGAAGGCGGATTCTTTACCACTGGACCACGAGGGAAGTCCCTGTACTGGTATTCTTGAACCCTAAGCTATGAGCATACTTGTAGTTTAAACAATTCTGTACTTTGTTGAAAATGAGTATCATAAATTCTGAATCTCTAAAGTATGCTGAGCATGCTTTAGACTTCAGACACCCCTAACTAAAGGGGAAAAATGAGATTTTTATTTTAGATCTTTATTTCGAAGAACAGTTTCATGGAAATCATGCCCTAGAATCATACAGAGCCTTGGCTACTGTACATTAATTGGTTTGGTTGTAGAGTATGCTTTCTCTGTTTGACTCAGCCATAGGTGGTTTTGAGTGTGGGTGAACTTCCGCTTTCTAGCCTCCCATCTCTAATAATTTATTTAATAAGTGTTGAAGTAGTCATAGACTTTGCACTGTCTTCTTTTCATTAATAATAATCACTTCATTCAATAACTTTTTACTGATCTCCTATTTGGCAGGCACTGTAGGTGCTAGACCATTTCCTGTCCCAAGTTTGTTTATAACATTTATTTTCTATTCGTGTTCTCCCCCCTAATGTTTGTACTGTGTCTGAATTGTTCGCATAGTTTCTTAAAGTCTTGCTTTCTCTTTGGCTGTGTTGTGTTTACTCTTTGATTGTTGTCACCTCTTATTCAGATAGCAACTGGACAGGGTGTGAGTGAGGAAATTAGGGCAATTTGGGGGGAGTTCATTGATTGTCTTATATTTTTAGTTATGAGCTGATAAAGGCTGCAGTGGTAAATGGTTCAGAAATCCTGGGGATTCCACACACGGCATTTGCACAAGGACCTCCTCGTATTATCAACTAGTAGGCATATTCTAAACTAAGACAAAAGTAGACAACAACCTTGTAACATGAGTTTTGCCTGGGAGCAGTTCTTTCTCCAAACTGTACCTGACCTGGCATCCATTCTCAAGATAGCGGGATTCCGTGAATTTAAAAGGTAGTCAAGGGACTTCCCCGGCTGTCCAGTGGTTAAGACTCCGCCTTCCAGTGCAGGGAGGCACGAGTTGGGGAATTAAGATCCCACATGCTGTGCAGTGTGGCCAAAAAATTAAAAAAAAAAATATATATATATATAATATAGTCAAGATCCGCTGTTTTGCCACTGTCTCAAATTCACATGATTATTTTTATTTTCACTAATTTATTTTTTTCAGGTTGACATTACCCAGCCATTCTGCCTTCTGCTTTATACATCATTATAAATGTGACATATTTTAATATAATACAGTCACTGTTTGACCGTCGTTACTTTGCTGGGTCATTTTCTTTATATTTCTTGGGTTTGGAGGTGGAATGTGAAGACAATATTGAGAGAAACACTAGTGAAATGAAATCTAATAGGTTGTACATAAGTCCACATTTTAACAGTATGTCCCGATTCTTATAAAAGCAACAGATTGTCTCAAGGCAGATAGTGAGACATTTGTCCAGGTGGATAAGTCCTTAATCTAAGTGCATTGTGTTGTGTGTGGTGTATACCTCAGCAGGCATCTCACAAAAGTTGGTGTCATGCTTTCCCAGCTGAAAAGCATGAACAACTTTCTCCACGAGTGCTTCTCAAACTTTAACATGCTTGTGGATCACCTGGGGATCTTGTTAAACTGCAGATTCATAAAGACTAGGTCAGGGTGGAGCTGAGATTATGCATTTCTAGCAGTTCTCCAGGGATGTCAGCACTGGTCTGCAGACAACATTGGAGTAGCGGGGCTCTAAACCACTTCTATTTTGCTTTGACTACAGGTGCTGAATCGATTCTCCTCGGCCCCTCTCATTCCACTTCCAACCCCTCCCATTATTCCAGTACTACCTCAGCAATTTGTGCCCCCTACAAACATTAGAGACTGTATACGCCTTCGAGGTCTTCCCTATGCAGCCACAATTGAGGATATCCTGGACTTTCTGGGGGAATTTTCCACCGATATTCGGACTCATGGGGTCCACATGGTATTGAATCACCAGGTAAGAAAGTCACTTACTGGAAAACTGACTTGCTTATTCTTATTAAATACACCCTTCCGATAAAAAGGTAACAAATGTTCATCGGTTGTATAGTAAGTCTTAAAGGAAAGATTTAACTATAAATGCCAGGGGTCTTTAAGATGAACTCTGGAAAGAATGCTGTCATTGGTATGGTAATTCAAATTCAGCTCTGATTCCATCATCACATATATCCATCAAATCATCAATAGCATCGGGTAGGAGACAAATACATTACCAGTCTAATACAACATTTTACTGTTGCAGTTACTGAAGTCTGCAGCTCTGCTGCTGTAGTGTGAAAGCAATCATAGACAATATATAAACCAAGGAGCACGTCTGTGCTCCTAAGTATTTTGTATCCATAGACTGTTTAGAAATGACTTATTTTATTTCACATGTATATAGTAGATATCAAATTACATTCAGTAGAGTACAAACTCCAAAATAACTTGTATCTATACCACCTAGAACACTATGTGATCTTAAAAGGCGCTCCGATGTGTTAGTGAATTGTTGAGAATCCTCTATCAAAATCTAATCGGCTTCTTATAGTATGCAATATATATATGCTAAGCATATTAAAAGTAGTTCCTGGCTTGGTATCTCTCATTTTTTAAATAAAATTAATTGTATTAGTTGCTGGGCAATTTGCCAGTATTTTGTGCCATCACAAGCAGGACTTTAAAAACCCATAAAGCACGTAGTTCTAATTAAAATTTTGGAACTCTTTATTAAAAGCGAAGTGTCAGTTTTTGAAAGTAAGATGTTTTCTGTGCATCGTAGTCTGAATATAGGTTTGTATTACAAACACCAATTTTTTCTAAACTGCTAGCTTCCCACTTTCTCTTTTCATGTGATGATTTGGTCACATTCATAACCATAATCCTGTCTCACCGGAAGGTGCGTGCCACTGGGTACAAGGAATCAGAAAACATTGAGCCTCTGTCTGGTGTTCCACACCAGCACGTGCTCATTCGAACTCTCACGTCAATATGAAGCTATGCAGCATTTTATCTGACTAGGAGTCCTCTTGGCATGCTTCACTGATGGGATTCGTTTTGGGTAAAATTCCCCACAGTTCAGCATCACCAGGGAATTGTTCGGGTTCTCTCTGAGTCACCACTTCTAATAACCTAGGGGCTATTATTACTCTATGATTAACAACAGTAGACAGATTTGCCTCTCATTGACCCTGTGACCTATTTGACTACACTTGGGAGAAATGCTTCTTTGATGATGGACAAGCTCTTAGCTGCCTCGAAGATGTTAGTTTTCCATCTTGGACTGGGTTTCCCTGGTGTCCTTAACTTCCCTGGTATGGTAACTCTTATGGTAACTTGCATGGTAATAATTTGCAATAACTAGTCCCTTAGAGACTTTAAAGAAATCCATAAAATAAAAAAGGAGTCTTATAAGCTGGTTGTGCCTTTTTTCTCTCCCATGAAATGTCTATGCTAAAGAAAACTAAGGCATTCTGGTTCTGTGGAGCAGACATCTACCAGCTTTGTTTTAAATAGGATTTTTAGCAAGCTATTAGTAACAGAGGAAATGTCTATAAACATCTGTCGGCCAAGGTTTGAAACAGAGATGCAAGGGAAGAGGTGAGAGAAGGGCTCCCAAGCAATGCTGATGATAACAGCTCTCACCACCCTTCACTGTGCTTTGCAACTCCCAATTCCTCTCCTCCTTCCCTATCCGCAAGCCACATTCCAATCTAGGCTTCAGGGAGAAGGGGAAGGGATGTTGCAGGTCAGTGAGAGACAGACTTGAAAGACAGAAGAGAGCAGTGGTTTGTTCAGTTTCATGTAGGAGGATGCGTAAAGCTCTAATACTGGTTCTGTTACTAGCTTTTCTCAATTGAGTAAGATTTAATCGGATTTTTCAGAAAGGAAAAACCCAGTATACAAGCCTTTACTTTGAAACTGCAGTCACAAGGAGACGTTTGCAAAAGTCCATAAATCTAATTCTAATTGATAAAAATCAAAAAGGATCACATTCAGCTATGAGCTCTCAAAACTATTTCTTCAAGGTTTTGTGGGCAATTCTGTTGATTAGGTGACGAAACATAAGTCTGATTTCAGTAGATCATACTGTCACCCAGATGTTATGGCTAAAATGTCTGTACTATGGGTGATTGTCACTGTGCATGTTTTGTAAGCAACTACTTCCTTGTTGAAGGAGACAGTCTCCTTTTGTTTTTATTCTTCCCCCACGTGCTCAGGGACGCCCATCAGGAGATGCCTTTATCCAGATGAAGTCTGCGGACAGAGCATTTATGGCTGCACAGAAGTGTCATAAAAAAACCATGAAGGACAGATATGTTGAAGTCTTTCAGTGTTCAGCTGAGGAGATGAACTTTGTGTTAATGGGGGGCACTTTAAATCGAAATGGCTTATCCCCACCGCCATGTAAGTTACCATGTAAGTTTTTCTTGGGTCTTGGCGCTATTCTACGCTATATGCTGGTAGGTGCTTAAGCTGCTTTCATAACTTTCTGTGCCCCTGGTTCTTTCTAAGGCAGGTGAGGTGGTTACATAAGTCTTTCCCATCTGAAATCGGTAGTATCTGGTAATCATTTAAGACCTTGGTTGTGGACACCCATAATTAGAGATTCTACAAATACCTCCTTTCAGATTATATTCTTGCTTTTCCAGTGATAAGCACTTGATTTCTGAAGCTTAGTGTGCTCAAGATAAGCACTGACTCTGGGAGACAACCTGGCTATGTAGATACTTTAATACGTAATAAATATTACATATTAAATACATAACATTTAAAGGTAAAGTAAGTATGGACAGATCCTTTTTTTTTTTCCTGCAACACATTAAGCTTTTTTGTTTTGTGTTTTTTAAAGAAGGGCGAGTTGATGCCCATTTTGCATTTTTAATTTTTTTGAGCAGTAAGTATTTTGGGGGAAGGATAACCTGAAGAGCATCCCTCTTGCTCTCCAGGATATCTGGAATAAGCAAGTTAGTAAAAAACAAAAAAAAAGATACAAATGCATAAATAAATTAGCCGAAGTTACCATTGGATCGCAGGATCAGTGCTTAATATCAAGCCATGCTGTTGCTCATTGGCACCTGGGTGCACGCCATCTGGAATCCTGTTTGAGAGGAATAAGCCCTTTAGTCGGGAGACCAAGTTCCGGTTTGTGACTAAGGAACATTTGGGGATCTGATGTTTAAAACTTGAATTTTCTGACCAAGTTTTCACTTTTGAGTAAGACATACCTTGTTAGGAAGCATGCTGGGTATGTTTAAAGAAAGTAGCACTTGGAATACAGTCCAAAGATAACTGAGAAAGTAAACTGGATTATGTGCTTGATTCCAATAAAGTGGGGAGTGTTACGACATCACTTTCTAGTAAAGAGGGATCTACACCAATAAACCTATTTGATAAAGTATTATTCATAGGACATTCAGTAGGGCTTAATCCTTTATTTCCCTTGGAATTCCTAACTGCTAATGTTCCATTTATCTGCTGCTTGCTATTGGTGGATATCTTAAGAGTTGATCATAAATGAGTATCAAGTTTTAAAAATTCATGATTGGGCTTAAGTGGATATCTTAATGTAATCTTAGTTGTAGGTTTCCTGTCCATAAACCACTGATAATATCAGTAACTTTTACAATTTCCCATACTGATAATCTGTCAAGCATTATGAGATAAGGGAATTTCTCCATCATGTATAACCCAAATTCTTCTGCTGTGATATCCTTTTACTCCTCTCTTCCTGGTGGAAAAGTCATCATTACAGACTTCGTAAGATTTTTACTTCTTCCCTTTTCCCCCTCACAAGCCCTAAAATAATAATAATTTCCCTGGCAGTCCAGTGGTTAAGACTCTGCACTTCCACTGCAGGGGGCACGGTTCCAGTCCCTCTTTGGGGAAGTAAGATCCTGCATGCTGCACCATGCACGGCCAAAAAAAAAAAAAAAATTTTTTTTAAAAAAATCTAAATGCATTTTTACATAAAATATATTTCCATATCTTTTAATACTTTCTAAAAATTTTATTTAAAATTTGGCCATTTGTCAATTTAGTGGAAGAGTTCACTCATTAAAAAATCAGAATTCTAATTTATGCATGCTAATATGCTTGTTCTACTGGACTTTCTTTTTCCTGCCAATTCGCTTTAGGTGACAATCTCTTTATGACTTAGGTGCCTCGGTTTGTTCTGTTTGTCCTTTTTGTGGACTCTTTTAGGCCAGGGATCATAATTTTAAAATTATCTACATTAGGTATCTACCATGTAGCAATTTTTGATGGGTATGAAGGAGGTACCCGAAAATTGAATATGAAATCAATATGTTGGTCTTGGGTTTTTTTGTTTGTTTGTCTGTTTTTGGGTTTTTTTGGCCGTGCCGCACAGCTTTCAGGACCTCAATTCCCTGACAGGCATTGAACCTGGGCCATAGCAGTGAAAGCCCTGGAATCCTAACCACCAGGCCACCAGGGAATTCCCGGGTCTTGGGTTTATGTACCCATATTCAGCTGACTCACTCATCTCCATAGACATATAGAAGCTCATAAGAAGAGCAAAAGACAGTAGAGATTTTCCTGTGAAAATTATCCAGTGGGCTTCAGCTATTTGCAACATATATTAGGTGGTTCTAGGTTTGAAAATTAAAGTCAGGAATTCCAAATTCAGTCAACCTCTCAGTTATCTATTCTGTTGGGTGCAGATGGCTTGGAGAGTTGTGTTCATCCTACACATTAGTGACCAGCAAGTGGTCTGACTTAAGTGAGTTACCGGGCCTTGAAGATGTTGCATAACCAGAAGACAAAGGAATTCCATCCTTTCTACTTTCTATTTAATCTGAATCAGCTGACTCTCAGGAAGACTTGCACAGGGTTATCTCCCAGATTGGATTTTTTTATTTTTTAGACTGGTCTGAAGATGTAGATTAGCGTCAAAAACCCATCTTCCGGGTTGCCTTGAAGTGTACATGATCCAGAGTTAATCTACTCCTTTTAGGTCAGTTTACTCTGGCACAGTCTATGCTTTGGCATAATACATGGTCCTGGTGAATAGTGTTTTATCATAACTGTCTTCATGTTGTCCTATAGAGTAGATAACAATATGAACAAGCAGCCTAGTGCTCAAAGGGGGAAAAAACCCAGCTTTTGGTCTGAAGTTACACTAAATGTCAGTCTGTCCCATGTTTCTTTCCTCAAAGAGTTACTTTGTGGTAACTGGCACTTAGGAGTGGGGGAAAAAAAAAATCACGTGTCATGAAATGGTTGCGAAGACTTGAAAGTCCACTTGATACTGGTTTTTCCAAGTTTCAGACTAAGAACCGTTCTTTAGGTTGACGGAGTGTGTGAGATTTGAGATTGCTTCTAGGTGTTATCTGTATAAGCAAGAGGAAGATGCTTGGGATGGTATACAGAACTGGTCTCTTTCTTTCGAATGTATATATGGAACAGCGACCTTGTAGCTTTAGTGCTAGCACATGTGTCAACTACTACAAATATATCTCAAGGTCTCTCTCTTTGCTTATTTAGGCCTGTCTCCTCCCTCCTACACATTTCCAGCTCCTGCAGCCGTTATTCCTCCTGAAGCTGCCATTTATCAGCCCTCTGTGCTCTTGAATCCACGAGCACTGCAGCCCTCCACAGCATACTACCCAGCAGGCACCCAGCTTTTCATGAACTACACAGCGTACTACCCCAGGTAAGGCTCTGATGGAAGTGGAAATGAGGGACAGAAACAAAGGACTCCTTTAGTAGCCGCTGCCTGAGTTCACAAAAGAATGTTGTCTGCCACGTTGAAGGTTAGCATGACCAGCAACAGTTTCTGCTCATATCTCTGACCAAGAAGGTTGTTTCAAGACAAACCAAAATGTTTATTTTATTTTATTTATTTATTTATTTTTAACATCTTTATTGGGGTATAATTGCTTTACAATGGTGTGTTAGTTTCTGCTTTATAACAAAGTGAATCAGCTATACATATACATATGTTCCCATATGTCTTCCCTCTTGCGTCTCCCTCCCTCCCACTCTCCCCATCCCACCCCTCCAGGCTGTCACAAAGCACCGAGCTAATATCCCTGTGCCTTGCGGCTGCTTCCCCCCAGCTATCTACCTTACTACGTTTGTTAGTGTGTATATGTCCATGACTCTCTCTCGCCCTGTCAAAACTCACCCTTCCCCCTCCCCAAAATGTTTATTTTTTAACCATCTATTTTCAGCGTGATACTTTAGGTTACGTGTGGATACAACTTTCCATTTTTCCTCCTATTTTAGGGTTGTCAGTAGCACAGTAATCATTCTAATAGGGTGGCAGTATCACGTGAATGAATTACAAATGGGAAAATCCATGATGATGACAATTATATTTTTAAGTACCATGAATTCATGTCAACCCAAAATAAATAAAAACTGTTGTTTTAAATTTTATAGGGCTTGTATTCTTTCCTCTCTGAATCTTTACTAACAAGTGCAGAATGAGATTATTCAGTACTTTATTAGAATCTACATATTTTAAATCTGATTATTTTTAGTTGTCCTCAATTTCTTGGAGGCAGCAGGATATAATGGAGAGAAATTTGTCAGTCTGGAAATTGGGAGACCCGAGTTTTGGTCTCATCTGTTCTTCTACCTGAGGCAATTCACTTGACCTTTCTGGTTGTTACAAAATGATCAGATCAGCCACGCTTTTGGAGTCCCTCCCAGGTCTGATTGCCTGTGATTCTAACTTGTATATATAATGACCTCCCGTTCTCAATTTTCTTTTCAAAAAAAAAAAAAAATTTTTTTTTTTTAAAGTCTTTGTTTGGACTTCCCTGGCGGTCCATTGATTGGGACTCCGCACCTCCACTGGAGGGGGCCCATGTTTGATCCCTGGTTGGGGAAGATCCCACATGCTGCAAAGCCAAAAAAAAAAAAAAAAAAAGTCTTTAGCTACTAACCAGTTCACTTCATTAAAATAAAATTTTACTTTGGCACAAGCAATATTGCTCAAAAATTTTTATAAGTATACCAGGCCTTGTTTTTTCCTTCTCAAGCTATTTAAAATAAATGTTTTGAGTACATCCACCAATGTATATGTGAGGTTTTTGATAAGTGGCCTGGAACTTACCTATCTGATCTCTGTGTGGTTTTTTTTTTTGTTTATTTGTTTTTCTGGCCTTGCTTCGTGACTTGTAGGATCTTACTTCCCCGACCAGGGATCGAACCCAGGCTCCCTGTAGTGGAGGTGTGGGGTCCTAACCACTGGACCGCCAGGGGATTCCCTGTCACGCTGTATTTTTTATTCTCTCTCCATCTGCAGTTTCCCAATAGGGAGCAAGAACTTTGGAATCTTGGTAGCAGTGAAGCTGGTAGCCACTATTAATTAAATTTGTTTAATTTTTTTAGAAACATTCATTAATGCTATTGAAAATGTTCCTTTTGTTTGTTTTGTTTTGTGATTTGAAAATGTTCTTTATTCTCCTGGGGAAGAAGAATAGGGAGAAAGCCATGATAATCATCAGCTGGCCATCTTTTGAAAGCTTGAAAAAGGGCTCAGAAGCATGAGTAATTGTTAATTGTTCATGGTTGAGTACCATGTCAGACACCCAGCCCAATCCCAATCTGTCACCTTCTCTAGACCCTGTGACAGTCACTTGCTGGTAGTGGCTCTGGTTATAAGAAAGATCTCTGTCTTCCTGTCTTACACCATCAGAATGTCAGGAGTGGAATGCGTTGTGCCACCGGATGCCTGGTGCAATTTCTTGTGCCTATAATACACTTGCAAAGTATCCAGTTCCACCATTGCCTTGCTATCTGGACACTGTTAAAAGAAGGAATCTCTTAGAAATAGTTTTCCATCATAGTGAGATGGGAACTTGAGTCTTGAATTGAAGCCCCAAAGGCAAACGGAACTGACATTTATGGCTTAATAGCTCCTGTAATTTTGGGCCCCTGCTTATATTTAATTTTTTTCTACTAGTGGTTTTTTTTTTCTACTAGTGGTTTTAAAGTTTGTAATGTCCTCATTATTAAGTCTAAGAGGATAGAAGTAGTGAGTAAAAGTAGACTCCCATTCTACACAACACCAAGTCCAAAAGTAACCACTACTATCAGTTTGATAACATACACGTATCTGTGTGCTTGTAAATAATGTGGCGTACTAACATACTGCCCGCTGTTTTGTTTTGTCTGTTTGTTTGTTTTAACTTGCCAGTATGTCATTGACTTCTTTCCTAAGGAATATCTGTATATATACCTCACTCTTGTAACTTCCATATGATATCCCAAGAATGAAAATATATCATAATTTAACAATTCCTTTATTTTTATAGACATTTAATTTTATTTTTCTGTTAAACAAAACTTGTATTGATCTTTAAATACTTCGATTTCTGTAGAACAGTTTCACAGGAGTGGGATTTTAAAATCAAAAGTCATGTGTGTTATATTTAAATTAATATTTCCAAATAACTCCTAGTATGATTCACTCTCTTAATTTACATTTCCCTAATTCTAGTGAAATTACTGACACAAAGTGTTCAAACATGGGGATGTGCTGTTAACCATACTTAAAATCTGTAATAATTTAAAAAGCAAATTCCAAAAACGATAAAATATTTTACAGTTTTGGGAGAAAGCCATTAATTTCTAACATCACATGACTGTAAGGCGTTTGAGGCTCTGTAATGTAAATGTTTAAGTATATTTTGGCCTATTCTCTGATACATAGGAAAGTGTGAGATAGCATACTTTAGGCTAAAACAAGATACTGAATCAGAAGCTCTGGAGTTTGTCTCTTTTTAAATTAAAAAAAATTAAATTCCCTCCATTTTTATATTTCATTGAAGTATATTGATTTACAGTATTGTGTTAATTTCTGCTGTACAGCAAAGTGATTCAGTTATATATTCTTTTCCATTATGGTTTATTACACAATATTGTCCCTCCACTTTTTTTTTTAATTTTTAAAAAAATTTTATTGGGCTCCCCTGGTGGCGCAGTGGTTGAGAGTCCGCCTGCCGATGCAGGGGACACGGGTTCGTGCCCCGGTCCGGGAAGATCCCGCGTGACGCGGAGCGGCTGGGCCCGTGAGCCATGGCTGCTGAGCCTGCGCGTCCGGAGCCTGTGCTCCGCGACAGGAGAGGCCACAGCAGTGAGAGGCCCGCGTACCTTGGAGTATAGTTGATTTAAAATGTGTTATCCACTTTTTAAATGAAATATGTCCGTTTGACTTCAGATTATGCACATGTTCATTACTTTAAAACATCAATATGCTAACATTTTGCAGACTTTTAAAAGTATGCCCCTCAAAAACAGTAACTGGTTTTACTGTTTTTAACTTTGAATTTATCTGGGCAAACTATAATTTAGTACCTCTGTGTGCGACATACTGGGAATATTAGGGTTAATAAAATATGGACCCTTTCTGGTGTAGAGTAGCTGACAGAGTTCATCCCTGTGCAAAGTCAGTGACTTCAAAGGGCTCCTTCAGCTAGTGGGCATTTGTTCATATTTTATTTCCTCTAACTTGGTATATTTGGAGATAGAACCTATGATGGGTATTTCATCATAAGGATTTGGGTTACTTGAGGAACATTTAAGGAGAAAACAGTGAACCAGTGAATTGCTTTCTTTTGGTTTAAAAACTCATTGTTAAATGAGTTTTTAGCAGTCTAAATGTGTGGCTGTAACAACAGCATCTTGAAGAGCAAGTGAAATTAAAGCAAGTGGTTCTATTTTCTGATTATGAACACTGGTTTTTCCTTTCACCCCTTGGAAGAAGATTTCGGTTACCCAGTATCCCAGAGCTTAGCCCAGGGTACAGAAGAATTAGAAGGGACTATCTGTTCATGCCCACCCTGCTTATTACTCAGAACTCTGTTTTATCACACCTTGTCTCTCCCATTACATAAAGTCCTACCTTTTGTTCTGACCTCTCATTTTTCTTAGAAAAGAATATTCTCTTTTGCATCAAAGCTGTAGCACAGGTAAGACACATGCTGAGTCTTCAAACAAATGTCATGTGATTTAAAGAAAGATGGATTAACATAAATGTCTTTTAGATGTTATAAATAATAACATATCACCTTGAACCAAAAGAGAGGGCAAGGGATGTTTGACATTTTTAATGAGTGATGCTTTACTTGCATACCCATGAGAAAGGTTTGGGAGGTGTGGGAGGGGACTTTTATGTTTTTCACATAACCATTACTTGTAAAATCATTCTTTCTACCCAAGCAATGAATACGTATATTTAGTAATATTGAGGCATTCTGCAATGCTTGGTTTGTTGTGTGGTGTTCTTGTATTCTATTCTGAAATTCTTTGCACTTGAGCCAAAAAGAATACCAAGCCTCTGAGAGATGCATGCATTTCCTATTTTGAACACTTGGCTTTCTTATTCCAGTTTCCTTTTGTTATCGAGATAAGTATAGGTTCACAAGGTTGTAACAAACAGTACAGAGGCATTCCATATCACTTTAAGTAGTTTCTCACAGTGGTAACATTTGACAACCAAATGTAAAGTTAAATTTACTTTCTAATTTACTTATTGAAAGCTTTCTCTTTTTTTAGTATGTATTTTATTTATTTTTGGCTGCATCAGGTCTTAGTTGCAGAACGCGGGGTCTTCCTTGATGCATGTGGGATCTTTCGTTGCAGGACAGGCTCCAGAGCCCATGGGCTCTGTAGTTTGTGGCATGCAGGCTCTCTCTTTGAGGCGCGGGAGCTCAGTAGTTGTGGCATGCGGGCTTAGCTGCCCCGCCGCATGTGGGATCTTAGTTCCCTGACCAGGGATCGAACTTGCATCCCCTGCATTGAAAGGCGGATTTTTTACCACTGGACCACCAGGGAAGTCCCAAAAGCTTTCTGATAGGACTAAGAAAAAGAAAGAATTCTTGTTTTAAAAAAATTCTTTTTGTAAGTTAAACATTTAGTGCCACAAATGCAAACTGGAACTCGGCATGCAGTGAAATTATACTAGAACATTGTAACAATGCAATATTAATGCAATATCAGGCAATGTTGTTACAACGGAGAAGCACCAGATAATTTTTGTTGGTGGGAGCAACTCTTTTTTTTTTTTTTTACTGCTGTGGGCAACTCAGTCTATACTATCAGTCCCTGAGAATTCAGTGTAGTTTCATGGAATAGTCATTTGTTAGTCTAAAGACCTTATTCATATGATGAGCAGTCCAGGGAATTTAAAATATGCTTAAAATTCTTTTCAGCATTGTAGAAAATTATCAAGTGCAGTGAACTTCAAGGAAAAAAAAATTTCATTACCCCAAACACTTGATTGATTTCAATGTGTAAGGTTTTTTTTCCCTAAGGATTTTTTTTCTTACAAAATGGGGATGGTATTATACATGTTATTTTCAAGCATAACTTTAAAAGAATCTATTACAGAAATTTTCAAACTAACATAATTTGGGAGAATATTTATTACCCAATTTCAACAATATCAATATTTCCCAATCTTGTATCATCTGTTTCCATGCGTACCCTGCTATACCCTTACCCGCAGAACATTTTAAAGCACAAAAACCTAGAGATCATTTCTTTCACCTGTTGCTGTTTATGTGCCCAATATATCTTTAAATTAAGCACCTTATTCTTAAGCATTAATGACTTTAGTTAAAGCAGAACTTAACGAAAACACATGTGCCAATGTTGATAGACCTATTTTGCCTCCGTTGCCCTATTTAAGCGTTTCCTTGGTATATCTTTAAGACATTACCTTGATATAGGCTAAAAGGAAAAATTGACATTTGTCTATGAATTTTATCTAATAATACAGAGTAATGACTTTTGATTTTCTTTACTGTGTGTTATGTGGTCTTTTAAGCCGCCTTTTTTTTTCTTTTGGCTGCTTTGGGTCTTTGTTTCTGCACAGGGGCTACTCTTTGTTGTGGTGTGAGGGCTTCTCATTGCGGTGTCTTCTCTTGTGGAGCTTGGGCTCTAGGCTCACGGGCTTCAGTAGTTGTGGCTTGCTGGCTCTAGAGCGTGGGCTCAGTAGTTGTGGCTCACAGGCTCTAAAGCGCAGGCTCATTAGTTGTGGCGCATGGGCTTAATTGCTCCATGGCATGTGGGATCTTCCCGGACCAGGGCTGGAAGCTGTGTCCCCTGCATTGGCAGGCAGATTCTTAACCACTGTGCCACCAGGGAAGCCCCTAAGCTGCCTTTTTTTAAACCAAAAGCAAAATGGCTTTATTAGCAAACATTTTCCATTTAAGTTCAAAATAATCAAATCATAATAACCACGACGCTAGAATGGGATTGCTTCTGGAGAGGTTCTGATCTGGAGGGGGAGGGGTGTGATGGAGTCATACTGCTGGCTCTGTATTTGTACCTTTCAATGTTGTATGCTATTCCTATTCCAAAACAAGACAAAAGCTCATTTAAAAAACAGAACGCCAAAATAGTTTACAAAATAATAACTTCTGTAAATGTGCCTCTCTGGAAATTGTTGTCTTTTGTTACTTCTGTTACAAATGTCCACGGTTAACAGTGTGTTTTGCTTCCTTCTTCATCTAGATTTTTCATCAAAATATTACTTTTAAAAATGTTACTGTTTTCTAAACATGTAAGAAGATCAGTTGTTATCATTTTATACTTTAAATCAAGCAAAAAGATTACTTATAAAATAATTTCTACTCTAGGATTCAGTTGTCAAATTTAAAATGAAGCTTTGTGAGGGCAATTCTTGTTTTGAGTAAGCAGTCTGTAACTTTACTATGTATTTGGAGCATATTATGATAACTGTAGTAGGGGGTTAATAATTTTTGTTGGTGGGAGCAACTCTTTTTTTTTTTTTTTAGTTTGAATGACATTGCTAAATGATGTAAGCAGGAACTGCTGTGGGCAACTCAGTCTATACTATCAGTCCCTGAGAATTCAGTGTAGTTTCATGGAATAGTCATTTGTTAGTCTAAAGACCTTATTCATATGATGAGCAGTCCAGGGAATTTAAAATATGCTTAAAATTCTTTTCAGCATTGTAGAAAATTATCAAGTGCAGTGAACTTCAAGGAAAAAAAAATTTCATTACCCCAAACACTTGATTGATTTCAATGTGTAAGGTTTTTTTTCCCTAAGGATTTTTTTTCTTACAAAATGGGGATGGTATTATACATGTTATTTTCAAGCATAACTTTAAAAGAATCTATTACAGAAATTTTCAAACTAACATAATTTGGGAGAATATTTATTACCCAATTTCAACAATATCAATATTTCCCAATCTTGTATCATCTGTTTCCATGCGTACCCTGCTATACCCTTACCCGCAGAACATTTTAAAGCACAAAAACCTAGAGATCATTTCTTTCACCTGTTGCTGTTTATGTGCCCAATATATCTTTAAATTAAGCACCTTATTCTTAAGCATTAATGACTTTAGTTAAAGCAGAACTTAACGAAAACACATGTGCCAATGTTGATAGACCTATTTTGCCTCCGTTGCCCTATTTAAGCGTTTCCTTGGTATATCTTTAAGACATTACCTTGATATAGGCTAAAAGGAAAAATTGACATTTGTCTATGAATTTTATCTAATAATACAGAGTAATGACTTTTGATTTTCTTTACTGTGTGTTATGTGGTCTTTTAAGCCGCCTTTTTTTTTCTTTTGGCTGCTTTGGGTCTTTGTTTCTGCACAGGGGCTACTCTTTGTTGTGGTGTGAGGGCTTCTCATTGCGGTGTCTTCTCTTGTGGAGCTTGGGCTCTAGGCTCACGGGCTTCAGTAGTTGTGGCTTGCTGGCTCTAGAGCGTGGGCTCAGTAGTTGTGGCTCACAGGCTCTAAAGCGCAGGCTCATTAGTTGTGGCGCATGGGCTTAATTGCTCCATGGCATGTGGGATCTTCCCGGACCAGGGCTGGAAGCTGTGTCCCCTGCATTGGCAGGCAGATTCTTAACCACTGTGCCACCAGGGAAGCCCCTAAGCTGCCTTTTTTTAAACCAAAAGCAAAATGGCTTTATTAGCAAACATTTTCCATTTAAGTTCAAAATAATCAAATCATAATAACCACGACGCTAGAATGGGATTGCTTCTGGAGAGGTTCTGATCTGGAGGGGGAGGGGTGTGATGGAGTCATACTGCTGGCTCTGTATTTGTACCTTTCAATGTTGTATGCTATTCCTATTCCAAAACAAGACAAAAGCTCATTTAAAAAACAGAACGCCAAAATAGTTTACAAAATAATAACTTCTGTAAATGTGCCTCTCTGGAAATTGTTGTCTTTTGTTACTTCTGTTACAAATGTCCACGGTTAACAGTGTGTTTTGCTTCCTTCTTCATCTAGATTTTTCATCAAAATATTACTTTTAAAAATGTTACTGTTTTCTAAACATGTAAGAAGATCAGTTGTTATCATTTTATACTTTAAATCAAGCAAAAAGATTACTTATAAAATAATTTCTACTCTAGGATTCAGTTGTCAAATTTAAAATGAAGCTTTGTGAGGGCAATTCTTGTTTTGAGTAAGCAGTCTGTAACTTTACTATGTATTTGGAGCATATTATGATAACTGTAGTAGGGGGTTTTTTTGTTTGTTTTTGGTTATCTTTGACATAATTAGGGTAAGTTTAGTTACCAAAGTATTTTGACAGTACCTAAATTTGCTTACAATTTCAGTGGAATAGATTCTTAGAAGATTTCTTTATTCCTTCCGAAGTGTTTTTATATTTGTTGGTTACTTAAACTTTCTCCAAGAGGTAGATGCACAGGCACAGAGCAGCTTGTACAGCCTTTAGGAAGAGCTAACAGAAATTGAGAATCCAGATGTGATCATCAGTCCTTCTGCCTCAGTATTAAACTCAAAAAGAATGTTGAAAAGTCATCCTTCTTGAGATTGTTCATTTCAGATGAACAAGTTAGTTCAGAAGTTTCCTACGTGAAAAGTGACTCCATCTTTTGCACTTGCTAGGATTAAAACATTGTTTCTCCAGTCACTTTCCAAAAATATATGGTCTTTGTAACACTAGGGGTGTTAATAACCTTAATACAAAGGCTCGGTGCAGTAATTTTGCAAGAAGTAGAAACCAGATTTCTTTTTGCAAGACTTCTCGGCATGTTTTCTATGTAAATGTGTTTTATGTGTTTTAATTTTCTATGTTTTTTATGTGTTTTTTAATTAATGTGTTTTAGTTTTCTATGTTAATGTCCTCTCATCCAGAGGAGAGACTATAGTCTTCTTTTCCCTTAACCTCTTTTTCTAATAGGACAGATAATGCTTTGATCCTCTCTCCTCTAGAGAAATATGGCAGGTCCTCAAAATATGAATATTATCGTGCTATGACTACTTCTATTTTGGAATGCTACCTGATAACATCAGTGTTACCAATGTTTAGTAATTTGTAATTATTAGATGAAAGGGTGTTATGAGAATTATTTCCAATAGAGTATATATTGTGTTGTTAGACACCCTGGCCTTCAGTATTTTCATATCTTTCCCTGTTCTACAAAGAATTTTCTATGAGTTATTAGGGTACATAAAATATTATAAAAATTAGATTATGTAAATTAGGATTTGAAAAAATATAAGATAGGAAGAAATATTTGATAGTCTGACAACAGAATCTTAGGCAATTAAATTAATATTGGCATAACAATCATAGGCTCTGAGCAGGAGGAAACTTGAATTACAAAACTCATAATTTCAAAGGAAAGAAAGTCATTAATTCTCAGGGAAATATAGTTTTTCTGTACATTGGGTTTGAAAGTTTTTACCCAAATACGTAGAGAGAACATGGAGTACTGCCATGGAGGAAATCTTCACCAACTTTATAATGTAGTCACTGGTGTGCTTCATTCAGTAGTTTCTTTTTCTTTTTTTTTTTATAATATTTTTTTAATTTTTGGCTGCATTGGGTCTTCGTTGCTGCACGCAGGCTTTATCTAGCCGTGGTGAGGGGGGCTACTCTTCGTTGCTGTGCGTGGGCTTCTCATTGCAGTGGCTTCTCTTTGTTGCAGAGCACGGGCTCTAGGCGTGCAGGCTTCAGTAGTTGTGGTGCGTGGGCTCAGTAGTTGTGGCGCACGGGCTTAGTTGCTCTGCAGCATGTGGGATCTTCCCGAACCAGAGATCAAACCCGTGTCCCCTGCAATGGCAGGCGGATTCTTAACCACTGCGCCACCAGGGAAGTCCTCAGTAATTTCTTAATGCAATCTCAGTGTGACTTGCTGAATGAGTCTCAGCAGTAATATCTTCATAACTCTGATGCTCTAGCAGTTTTCTGAATATAAACCTTTGGGGAGACCCTTGTGCTATTTACTTTTTCCCTTCATTTCCTCTCATCTCCCTTCAGTTCTTTGCCCATTCAGGCAACTCCAACAGGGTTTCTTACCCAGCTCAAGTGCAGTCTCCTTGTTAGTTTATGTGATGCGGTACAGTCCCTCCATGCACTGTAGGACCTCGGAGTTCAGGGTTACATTGACTGACTCATGTGGCCCCTAACCCGTTGGGTTCCTTTGTAGTTTTATCAATTTTTGAACCTCTGTAGCTTTTGAGTAGCAGTTACATTATTGTTACCATGTACATCTGAGACTGATAAATACTGACACTTGAGAATCTGAAACCTAACTAAAGATAAAATGGAGGTAAAAACCCAAAACAATGACTTAAAATGAATGTTAGGATGAGCTACTGGCATAGTCTTGTTTTGATGGACAGCTCTCTTTTTGCCGTTATTTAGGGTGTGGTTAAAAAATTCCTTATCTTTCTCTAAACCACCGCCACAAAGCAAATGCACATAATTTTTACGTTATCCTTATTCTGTGGCGATGGCATAATCCATTTATTCTGTGGTGATGGCCTAATCCATTTATACTTTATACTTTGAAGCTATTATGTTTAAAATTGTTTCCCTTATAACATACAGCACTCCCTACCATTCCTTAAATTATATGGGATTTGAAAAAGGCTAAGATTTTCTGATAACTGAGTAACTTTCCATGGAAAGCATTAAATATCTCAAACATTGACTGTAAATTGTGCTTAACTGAATTGGATTAGTTGAAAAGTTAATTTATTTACTTATTTTTCTAAATAAATAAATTTATTTATTTTTTGCTGCATTGTGTCTTCGTTGCTGCACACGAGCTTTCTCTAGTTGCGGTGAGTAGGGGCTACTCTTTGTTGCTGTGTGCGAGCTTCTCATTGCGGTGGCTTCTCTTGTTGTGGAGCACGGGCTCTAGGTATGTGGGCTTCAGTAGTTGTGGTGTGTGGGCTCAGTAGCTGTGGCTCCTGGGCTCTAGAGCACAGGCTCAGTAGTTGTGGTGCATGGGCTTAGTTGCTCCGCAGCATGTGGGATCTTCCTGGACCTGGGCTCGAACCCATGTCCCCTGCATTGACAGGAGGATTCCTAACCACGGCACCACCAGGGAAGTCCTAAAAACAGCTTTATTAAGGTGGTTTACATATCATAAAATTAACCTATTTTAAGTATACAATTCAGTGGTTTTTAGTGTATTTACAGAGTTGTGCTGCTAATTTTAGAACAATTGTGTAAACTAACTTTTAGATAATATAACAATCTAATTTTAGAGTAACTCATTACCCCCAAAGGAAACCTGGTGTCCATTAGCAGAAACTCCCGTTCACTTCCTTTCTACCCACTTTACTTGCCCCTCCCCCATCCCTAAATAACTATCAATCTGTTTTCTGTTTCTATGGATTTGCTTGTTCAGATATTTCATATAAATGGAATCATACCATACGTGGTCTTCTGTGACTGGCTTTTTTTTTTTGGCGGCATTGGGTCTTCATTGCTACATGCGGGCTATCTCTAGTTGTAGCGAGCGGGGGCCACTCTTTGTTGGGGTGCGCAGGCTTCTCATTGCGGTGGTTTCTCTTTTTGCAGAGCACAGGCTGTAGGCGCACAGGCTTCAGTAGTTGTGGCACGCAGGCCCAGTAGTTGTGGCTCACGGGCTCTAGAGCGCAGGCTCAGTTAGTTGCTCCGCGGCATGTGGGATCTTCCCGGACCAGTGCTCAAACCCGTGTCCCCTGCATTGGCAGGCGGATCCTTAACCACGGCGCCACCAGGGAAGTCCGGCATGTGAACTCTTAGTTGCAGCATGTGGGATCTAGTTCCCTGACCAGGGATTGAACCTGGACCCCCTGCATTGGGAGAGCAGAGTTTTAGCCACTGGACCACCAGGGAAGTCCCCGCACATTTTTAAATTGAGTTATTTTTCTTACTGCTTTTTAGTTGTAAAATTTTTGTATATATTCTAGGTAGGAGAGCTTATATGACTTACAAATATTTTCTCCCAGTCTGTGGGTTGTCTTTTCATTTCCTTGATGGAGTCCTTTAAAGCACAAAAGTTTTAAGTTTTGATGCAGTCCAGCTTATCTATTTCTTCTTTTCTCACTTATACTTTTGTTGTCAGATATAATGCAAGGTCATGAAAGTGTATTACTACATATTCCTTTTTTTATTATTATTATTTTTTTTTGCGGTACGCGGGCCTTTCACTGTTGTGGCCTCTCCCGTCGCGGAGCACAGGCTCCGGACGCGCAGGCTCAGCGGCCATGGCTCACAGGCCCAGCCGCTCCGCAGCATGTGGGATCCTCCCGGACCGGGGCACGAACCCACGTCCCCTGCATCGGCAGGTGAACTCTCAACCACTGTGCCACCAGGGAAGCCCACTACATATTCTTTTAAGAGTTGTGTAGTGTTAGCTCTTACACTTAGGTATATTATCATTTTGAATTAATTTTTTATATGGAGTGAGGTAGAGGTCTAAATTCATCCTTTTGCATGTGGATATTTCATTGTTCCAGCACCATTTACTGAAAAGACTTCTTTCCTCATCAAATTGTCTTGGAACCCTCGTCAGAAATCAATTGACCAGGGAATTCCCTGGCTGTCCAGTGATTGGGACACCACGTTTTCACTGCCATGGGCCTGAGTTTGATCCCTGGTCGAGGAACTGGGATCACATGGGCTGTGCAGCATGGCCAAAAAAAAAAAAAAAAAAAATCAATTGACCATAAATGTAAGGGTTTATTTCTCACCTCTCAAATTCTATTCTATTGATCATTGCCTACCCTTATGGGAGTACCACACCATCTTGATTACTGTAGCTTTAGAGTAAGGTTTGCATTTAGGAAATGTAAGTCTTCCTACTTTGTTCTTTTTTAAGAAAGTTTGGCTATTCTGGGTCATTTGTATTTCCATATATGTTTTAGCTTCAGTTTTGTCGTTTTCTGCAAAAAAGCCAGTTGGAATTTTGATAGCTATTGCATCGAATCTGTACAATTTAGAGATAGTATTGCCATTCTAACAAAATTAAATCTTCTGTTTATGAACATGGGCTGTCTTTCCATTTATTTAGATCGTTTATTTTCTAACAGTGTTTCATAGTTTTTAGTGTACAAGTCTTGCTCTTCCTTTGTCAAATTTTTTTCCTAAATATTCTGTTCTTTTTGATGCTATTGTGAATGGAATTGATTTCCTAATTTCCGTTTTGGATTGTTCGTTGTAGTGTATAAAAATGTAGTTAATTTATTTTGTGCATTGATCTTATATCTTTTAACCTTGCCAAACTGGCTTATTCTAGTAATAATTCAGCAAACTGTATTCGATTTTCTACGTGTAAGTTTGCCTTCTTTCTATACTACCATTTTTACTCCATAAGTTACTTTATTTCTTGCTGTTTTTTATTTCAATAATCTGAAAGACCTGGAATTTAGGTTGAGAGAAAATTCTTATTCTCATGTCCTGTCAGGTAGATACAGATTATTTAATTTTTCTTAAGATATCTTGTCTACAGCAGATAATCCTAGTGCAAGGAATAAAGATGTGAATCCCAATTGTATTGTGTTTTGGCTTCATTGGAATAGGTGCTACCCTACAGATGCTGAACATAATTGTCATTTATAGCCTTAAATTTCTAGTTAGATAACTTTTATTTTATCTTGGTTGTATTTTGAAGGTATTGGGTTGGCCAAAAAGTTCCTTTGGTTTTTAAGTGAAAATAAAAGACATATTTTTCATTTTCACCAAGACCTTTATTGAACAACGTATTCACCATTTTGTTCCACTACCTTCTGCCATTTTTCAGGCAACTTCATAATTCCATCTTCCCAAAAGTTTTTATCTTTTTGAGCAAAGAACTGTTCCGGGTGCCTTTTACAGTCTTCCAGGGAATTGAAATTCTTTCCATTAAGAGAGTTTTGTAAAGACCGAAATAAACGGAAATCTGAAGGTGCAATGTCTGGTGAATACAGCAGATGAATCAGAGCCTTCCAGCCAAGCTGTAACAATTTTTGCCTGGTCATCAAAGTAGCATGCAGTCTTGTGTTATCCTGATGAAAGATTATGCATTTTCTGTTGACTAATTCCAGACACTTTTTGTTGGGTGCTGCTTTCAGTTGGTCTAATTGGGAGCAGTACTTATTGGAATTAATCATTTGGTCTTCCGGAAGGAGCTCATAATAGAGGACTCCCTTCCAATCCCATCATATACACACATCACCTTCTTTGGTTGAAGACTGGCCTTTGGTGTGGTTGGTGGTGGTTCATTTCACTTGCCCCACGATCGCTTCCATTCCACATTATTGTACAGTATCCACTTTTTATCACCTGTCACAAATTTGTTTTAAAAATGGAACGTTTTCTGGCTTCCCTGGTGGCGCAGTGGTTGAGAGTCCGCCTGCCAATGCAGGGGACATAGGTTCGTGCCCCGGTCCGGGAAGATCCCACATGCCGCGGAGCGGCTGGGCCCGTGAGCCATGGCCTCTGAGCCTGCGCGTCCGGAGCCTGTTCTCCGCGGCGGGAGGGGCCAGAGCAGTGAGAGGCCTGTGTACCGCAAAAAAAAAAAAA
>NW_020175261.1:966120-967831 GCF_003031525.2 Neophocaena asiaeorientalis asiaeorientalis
CAGAGCAGGGAGAGGGCTGTGTACCCAAAAAAAAAAAAAAAAAAAAAAAAAAAGGAACGTTTTCGTTATGTTTCAGTAGAGAATTGCATGCACAAATATGGTCAAGAAAGTTTTTATCACTTAACTTAATGTGGAACCCAAACATTAAAGCAATTAACATAACCAAGCTGGTGTAAATGATTTTCAGCAGTTGATTTGGCTATTTTGAGTATGTCGGCTGTCTCCTGCATGGTGTAACATTGATTGTTCTCCATTAATGTCTCGATTTGATCACTATCAACTTCTGGTCTTCCCCGACCTTGGAGCATCACCCAGCTCGCAATCTCCAGCACGAAACTTCGCAAACCACTTTTGACACCTTTGATCAGTCACAGCACCTTCTCCATACACTGCACAAATCGTTTTTTTTGGCATTTCAGTTGCGTTTTACCTTTCTTGAAATAAGAAAGCATAATATGCCGGAAATGTTGCTTTTTTTCTCCCATCTTCAATATTAAAATAGCTACACAAAAATCACCAATTTTGATGTTTTTTTTTTTTATGCACGCTGATATGACAGCTGTCACAATGCAATCTAACAAAATTGTTTCAAATGAAGTTAAGACAACTAAGTGCTACTAGGGCCGTCTTACGGAAAAAACCAAGTGAACTCTTTGGCCAGCCCAATACTAGATACCTAGATTTAATTTATAAGAGATCTTTAACCAGAGGCATAGAATATGCCAGTTCAGAGTCATAGAAGTAAGTTGTATACTATGGAAATGATCTGATTTTCATATCCAGTGTGGAAAGTCTGAGTAACTCAGCAAAATACACAGACGTCTTGATAGTCTTTGAGTATTAGTGTTAGTATCTATCAGGCATTTGACATGAGCAAATATGGTCTTTGAATGAATGGTGCTTGTATAGGGAGATACTGAACTAGAAGTTGAGAAATCTGGGTAGTTCTTCAGTTTTGTGAAGAGCTAACTGGTTGTGTGACCTTTGGGAAATTATTTAACTCTTAGTTTCCATTTCCATCTCTGTAAAAATGAGGAGGTGTGGCTAAATGATGGCTAAAGTCCTTCTCAGGCCTAAAGTTCAGCATTCCCTCTCTTTGCTCTGACAGTTACACACAGATTGACTCTTGATCTCTAAAGAGACTCTCCTCGGGGAGTTGTAAAAATCTCACTAAGTGACTCTAATATGCAGACAAGTTGAGAATCACTGTTTTAGAGACTTAACAAGTTATGGGCAGCTTGATGTCAAGTAATATTTTTTCAGGCTCCCATATTTTAGAAATGAAATGGAAGAATGATTATGGAAATAGCAAGAGTGAGAATAATAATAGAACAAGAAATGACTGCATTTTATGGTTTGTGGAGTAATTTGATATGTTAAATCATTGAAGCTGAAGAACAATTATGTGAAACTAGGAAGTGTGATCCCCATTTAACAAATGATAAAATTGGAATTCAGAGACATTAAGTGACTTTCACAAGGTTACTGTGCTACTAAAATGGAGTCTGAGGGGCCTCCCTGGTGGCGCAGTGGTTGAGAGTCCGCCTGCTGATGCAGGGGACACGGGTTCGTGCCCCGGTCCGGGAAGATCCCACATGCTGCGGAGCGGCTGGGCCCATGAGCCATGGTCGCTGGGCCTGCGCGTCCGAAGCCTGTGCTCTGCAACGGGAGAGGCCACAACAGAGGCCCGCGTACCGCAAAAAAAAAAAAA
>NW_020175261.1:968175-968444 GCF_003031525.2 Neophocaena asiaeorientalis asiaeorientalis
AAAAAAAAAAAAAAAAAAAAGGCATAAAATGGAGTCTGGGACTGGATTCACCATCTGGTATCATTCCTATTAACCCATCAGTTAGGATTATGTAGGATAGATAATCTCAAAGATTTTTAGTCCCTTCCATTATGTGTTTGTCTTTGAAATGGGATAATTACTTACTTAGAATAATTTATAAGAGTTAATAATCTAAAGCTGTGGGTCTTTATTGCTCTTTAAGCTAATGACTACTTAAAAAATTTTTTTTCCCTGTGTGTGTGTGTGTA
>NW_020175261.1:968949-1008338 GCF_003031525.2 Neophocaena asiaeorientalis asiaeorientalis
AGCGGCCATGGCTCACGGGCCCAGCCGCTCCGCGGCATATGGGATCTTCCCGGACCAGGGCACGAACCCGTGTTACCCTAGCATCGGCAGGCGGACTCTCAACCACTGCGCCACAAGGGAAGCCCATATTTTTAAATATGGGTATCTAGCAACTAACTGTGGTGGCAAACAGATTGGGTAAGGGACACGGTGAAACTAATTTCATAATACAGTAATTAGTTGAGTTACCACATAAAGAATGCTTAGGGAGATTTCCCTGGTGGTCCAGTGGTTAAGACTCTGTGCTCCCGCGCTTCCCTGGTGGCGCAGTGGTTGAGAGTCTGCCTGCCGATGCAGGGGACACGGGTTCGTGCCCCGGTCCGGGAAGATCCCACGTGCAGCGGAGCGGCTGGGCCCGTGAGCCATGGCCACTGAGCCTGTGCGTCTGGAGCCTGTGCTCCGCAACGGGAGAGACCACAATAGTGAGAGGCCCGCAAGACTCTGTGCTCCCAATGCAGGGGGCCCAGGTTCGATCCCTGGTCAGGGAACTAGGTCCCGCCTACCACAACTAAAGATCCTGCACGTGGCAATGAAGATCCTGAGTGCCACAACTAAGACCCAGTGTGGCCAAATAAATAAATAAACATTTTTTTAAAAAAGAAGAAGAATGATTAAGTATTCATGTGGCTTTTGTTCCTTGGAGGTAATTGCCCCAGATACACAAAGAGGACCCATCATCAATTTTCCCTCGTGTTAATGGTGGTTGATGTAGTTTGTTATGCATCCCTTCCAATTTACTTGTTCCTTTCCACCCCCCACACATTTTTTTTTCAGTCAGGTTGGAAATAATAACTCATGGGTGCTATAGTACTTTGCTGTCGTATTATGCTCTACTTACTGTGTTGTACATTTGTGTATCGGAGTAAAACGGTCTATTCTTTGGAGCAATCATTTTGTATACTTTTTGGTCTCTATGGCTATGGTTTCTATTATTCCTTTGCGTTCATGCCTTTTCATGCCTTAGTATTCCTGATAACTAGCCAGTTAATCATCAATGAGCTCGGCTTTGGAAGCGGTGCTTTGTGGTTGAGTGCCTGCAGAAGTTTCCTTCTCTCCTTCCTTCATTTAGGACTCTCAGACAGAACTGGATCTTTGGGGAAACCCTGTATTTAACTCTGCATTAACCCTTCTGTCTTTCAACTTTCGGCTTTTGTGGAGCTGTGGGACAGAATAGCTATGGTGTACTTGTCTTGGGAGAGATAACTCTAAGAATTCTAAGAAAGATCACCTTGAGAAAGTCTGTTTCCTTAAGTAACTAATGTTTTTAGAGTAAATATTAGACATTGTCTATTTCTATTGGTTCACTGTGCTTTCTCTCCCTTTAGCCCCCCAGGTTCGCCCAATAGTCTTGGCTACTTCCCTACAGCTGCTAATCTTAGCGGTGTCCCTCCACAGCCTGGCACGGTGGTCAGAATGCAGGGCCTGGCCTACAATACTGGAGTTAAGGAAATTCTTAACTTCTTCCAAGGTTACCAGGTCAGTACCTTGAAGAAGAAAAATACTCAGTGCCCTTATTACTTAAGTTGATGTGCCTAAAGAATGCAGCCAGGAAAGAAGCAAATTCTCTGAAACTCGTGTGTACGTGTTAATAAATAGATTTTCTTTATGAAGAACCAGAGTCAAAGTCAGGGGGACTAGTTGTCTGAGTGCTAACTTCAAACTCAGCCCTTTAATAGGATTGGGGCTTTTCCGTGCTGTTTTAATTACTTCAGCTTAATCTATTGATGCTTTTCTTTTTTCCAATTGGGCTGCTTTGAGAAAGCTCTTTAGGGCACACGGTGATGTGGGTGTTTCCATCTATAGTAAGATTGGCTAAGAAGCAATTTTCCTCAGACGTGGAATTGGAGTATTTAAAAAGTAGTCCAAGGCCTCTCTGCCTAATCTGGAAAAATAAGGGTGACTCAGTGAATCTTTAGATGGTAACTCCTTAAAATGAGCTATAAGATATTCAGTGAGTCTTTTATGATCTATTAAGTCTTGTGAAACTGATATTTACTCTTGTCAGTTTTTCTACGACTGTCTGTGTCCATCAGCTGTTCTTTGACTTAAGAACAGCTTGGTAAGAGCTCCTTAACAGCAAGCAAAATCTTCTCATTGTCATCTCACCTGAGCGGACACCTTTCCTTCCTTAAATCACATGGTTAGAACCCGAACTCCTTCCTTTCCTGCAACGTTTGAAAATCAGTATCTTGCAGCCTTTTAATTGCACTAAAAGCAAAAATGGTCTTTCCTCCTGGAGCTGAGCCGTGCTTGAGTCTTCAGAATTGAGAAGCACTTGTAGGCATAATCATCAAATCCTAAAATAGCCCTTGAGCATTTACAGTACAGCATGATAAGGGCTGTGCCTGCAGGTGCCAATTTCACTCTTCGAACAGGTTTATAAGCTCTTGGTATCCATGAATCATGGAGGATTGTGGAGCTCAGCTAAAAATGATGTCAGTGGGGATGCCCCAAACCTACCAAGTTACCATGATGGAATATTTTTTGACAAATGATGAAAAGCTGTGTCTGATAGTGAAAGACTGAATGAAGGTGGACAGAAGTTATCTTTTGTTACTGCTTGGCTTAGCACATTCTTTCCAGAAGTAAGCTATTTTTCAGAGATCAGTAGATACTTTACTTCTTCCCTAAACAATTATGCTGCCTGTTGGAAACCCTTGCAGGAATAAAAATGTTACTTTCCGAACTTCGTGTCTGATTCACTAGATTATGAAAAGAGTAGAGAATTTTACTGAAGGCTATTGAAAAGATTATTTAATCTCATGGGGAATACATTTGAGTTTTGTATTTTCTCCCATGGTTTTCCAGTTCTAGAAAGTATAAGCAAAGTTTCAGGTTTTAGTAGTCAGTTGAATTAATTTCTTTTGTTTTGACTAATTAACTTTTATTACATTCACACTGAATAGAATTAAGTGGTCATACACATATATTGATTATGAGAGTAAGCAAAATTGCTCTTACTATGAAGAGTGCCATGGCTGGCTTTTGTGGGTATTTATTATACCACAAACACGTAATAGCAGCTATTTCTAGATTTATGGCTAAAAGGTTGACATGCTTCAAAATTAAGATAAACTGCTACAGACTGAAGTTATTTTATTTAAAAATTTTATTTACTTCTTTAAAAGATTTTTTTGATGTGGACCATTTTTAAAGTCTTTATTGGATTTGTTACAATATTGCTTCTGTTTTATGTTTTGGTTTTTCGTCTGCGAGCCATGTGGGATCTTAGCTCCCCGACCAGGGATCGAACCATACACCCTGCATTGGAAGTCTTAACCACCAGATGGCCCCGGAAGTCCCTGAAGTTATTTTATCTTCTAGTAGCTTCTAGGGAATCATTCAAGGTTGGAGCAGACCTAGTATAATCAGAAGCACAAAGATTCTGTGAAATTATTTTGTCTCAAGGCATTTGCCTTCATTTCTGAAGTGCTTGGAATTTATGAACTGGATCAATAAAGTAGGATTACATAGGAACCTGAATTATCTAATTCAGTATATCATATTATTCTTCAGTAGTTTGAGCTTTAAGGTAGTTACAATGCATACTTTCAAAATCTTTTGTATATAACCTAATTTCATATCACGCTTACAGAAAAGCTGATATTTTCTACTGCGTTTAAGAGTCCTTCCTTGCCTTATTTATTTTTGCCTGTTCTCAGTTATTTTAGTAATAGCCACTAACCGTGAGAGTCTAGATTCTTTTAGATATGGCTTTGTCACAAGACAAAAATCAATGGATGGCTTTTAAAAAAAATTGTTCTCAAGTGTAATCTGTGTCTGTCTTTACCTATGGTGCATTTTTTGCTGTTGCTGATTTCATGGGAGGTTTTCATTTGATTGTTGGTTATTCATGATTCATCCTACATAATTATATAATTTACTTATGTAATTAAGCAAATCCTTGGTAGTAATTGGTTGAATGAATGAAATCTCTTAATGGTTTCTGTTTCTGTCTTTTAAATATATATATATATAATATAGAAAATGGCATATGTCATCTTTATAAATGTTATTTTTAATTTTGGGATGTATGTTTCCTCTATCCTCAGCAAAATTCTTTCTATAAAACTACTCCAACTTAATTTTTCCATACTTCATTTGGGGTCGAGGAGGCTGTAAAGTTGGAAAGGGCAAGGATTTACCAAAAGGGAAGAATTCTGGTGCTAAAGCAAGATGCAGGACACGGGTTCTGCTATCAAATCTTCATTCTTGTAAAAGTACCCGAGTTAGGCCCATTTTGATAAATGAGATTAATAGAATGAGGATTGAATTTACGAAGGCAAAAATACTACTATAAAAATATTGGGGATGAGGATGTCATTCTGGTCATGGAAATAAATCTGTGTCTGTATTTTAGTTGATGGGCCTCTTATTTTGAAATGGGCTGTTAGGTATCCTGATATAAGTCCTTTAACTTTTTCACTTGCTCTTTGCATTAACCTCTACCGTCAGTGGCTTTGCGTTTTCAGTAGTGCTAGTTTTTGTTTCTCCTCGAAGTACTGACTTTATTCATTATCTCCTTGGGCCTCTCACTGCTTTTTACTTGCTGCACTGCTGAGAGAATTAGGTTGATATTACAAATATATCTAATACTATTTAAAGTTCACCAAGTTATATAGAGATATTGGGCTTATTGTAGAATACCTTGAAAATAGTTGGTGCTCAAATATTTGATATCTAGTCACACTTGTGGTGTGATGGAAACTGTACTATTATCAAGATCTGAAGTGTTTGGTGGCGTTGCAGTACGATGTTCCTTTTCTATCCATGTGTTCAATCTAACTTCCCTCCTAGTAGGGATTTTTATGGTATTTAGACGAGTTAAGTAAGAAATGACGACTTGGGATTAGCAGTTACATGTATGGCTTGTATCAGCGTTAACTTGTTTCCTATGGTCTAAATGTCCTATAATTCAGTTGGTAGATCTATTCAGTTGAAATACTAACCATCCATAGTGACAATTTGTCCATCTTTTGATCCTGTTTGTTTTAACTTGCATTTTAGTATGCAACCGAGGATGGACTTGTACACACAAATGACCAGGCCAGGACTCTATCCAAAGAATGGGTTTGTATTTAAGGGCCCCAGCAGTTAGACCATCCTCAGAAAAGAAGGTAAGGCTCTATGATGTGAAAGTTAAATTATAAAGGGCCAAACAAATAGAGGTCAAGAATCTCAAAGTGTTTTTTAGAAGTCAGGTGGCAGTTGCCATCTTCCCTTCATGTGATGTAAGAATGTCAGAAATCTTAGAAGGAATGGAGACTGGAATTAAGGTTGTCATCTAAGTAGATAGTATCTAAGCAACATATATGGAAATACTTTTCCATTTGGAAATTTATTCATATCATGTGGAATACAGGTTGGGTATGCTTCCTTTCTTTTGTTTTTCTTTTTAATTGAGGTAAGAATCGCATAACATAAAATAAATCATTTTAAAGTATACAATTAAGTGATTTTTATCAACTCTGAAAGAAAATCCTATACCCATTAAGCAGTAGCTCCCAATTTCCCCTCCCCATAGACCCAGGCAACCAATCTGCTTCATTTCACGTTTTTGAGGTTTATCCACGTTGTAGTATGTATCAGTACTTCACTCCTTTTTGTGACTGAATAATATTCCATTGTATGGCTATACCACATTTTGTTTATTTCATTTATCTGTTGATGGGCATATGGGCTATTTCTACCTTCTGGATATTGTAAATAGTGCTGATATGGACAATTATGTACAAATATTTGAGTATTTTAAATTATTTTGGGTATATATCTAGGAGTAGAATCACTGAGTCATATGATAATTCTATCGAGTTGGTTACACTTTTTTTTCCTAGTTTCATTTTTTTTTAATGTTGTAGTAAAGTAATACATAATATAATACCATTTTAATCATTTTTAAGTGTATAGTTCAGTGGCATTAAGTACATTCACATTGTCATGCAAACATTACCACCATCAACTTTTTCACCTTCTCATACTGAAACTCTAAATACATTGAACAATCTCCTTTCCCTCTTTCCCCAGCACCTTGGGAACCATTATTCTCTTTTCTGTTTCTATGCATTTGACTATTCTAGGTACCTTATAAATGGTATAACACAATATTTGTCCTTTCATAACTGGCTTATTTCACTTAGCATAATGGTTTTAAGCTTCATCGGGTATACTTTTAAATATGCTCCATTCCAAAATGACTGTGAGGTTTTTGTTGCATGTCTTTCTTCTCTTTTAAACTAAATCTAGAAGACCCAACACAGCCATCAGTCAATCAATCAATCAATCAGTCAATCAATAAAAGAAAAAAGTCACACTATCTGTCTTCTCATGTAGCCTAGTCCTCTCAAACCAGCCAATATTTGTTGACTGCCCCAAGAACTACTGTAGGTATGCCTCTTTTTTTGGTCATAAAAGACCCCCAAGGACAGCTCACAGTCTATTAAAGACGCCCAAGTTTCCCTCCAGAGAAGGAGATTGTGATGGCGGGCTGGAAAGAATGCCTTCTCAGATGGCCAGGGTTCTTGTACCCCCCACTTTCACTGTGAGTTCCAAGTCTCATACTCTTAGGATCTCAAAGGGGCAGGGTCAGCTCATAAATTTATATCTGTCAACAAGTGCTTCTTAACTATATTTACAACTATATTTTGCATACATATGGAGATGATAATTCTTTAGAGGTGACATTTCCCTTCTCTGTAAAAATCGGGAAAAAATCTCTTCTACATATGTAACATTTTTGGGGGGTGAGAATTAGGTGGATTAATGAGTACAAAGTTATACAAACTAAAGTTCTTTATGTATACAGATAACTATTTTGTTGCTATGATCACAATAATCATTACACGGGCAATGTTTTTGACTACTGTCTACATTACAGACATTTTTCAGATTTCACCAGTATTTCCATTAATGTCCTTTTTCTATTCCAGGATCCAGTCTAGGATTTCACATTTAGTTGGCCTGTCTCCTTAGTGTCCTCTGGCCTGTGTTAGTTTCTCAGTCTTTGCTTATTTTCTAGACCTTGACAATTCTGAGTTATGCTGCTTTTGAAGTCTTATGGGCTGTCCTTTAGTTTGAATTTGTTTAATGTTTTTCTTGTGATTAGGCTGGGGTAATGGGTGTTAGGAAAGAATACATAGAGGTGAAGAGCCCCTCTCATGAGATCTCATGATATGTAATATCTGTTGTACTATACCCACATGACCTCCCTGGTGGTATCAATTTGATCATTTGGTAAATGGCTTCATCCATTCAGGCTGTCCTAACGCAATTCGATGGACTTGGGTGGCTTACAAACAACAAATATTTACTTTCTCACAGTTCTGAAAGCTGGGAAGTCAAGATAAAGTGCTTATAGTTTTCTTTGCTTTTTTGTGAAAACTTTTGTCTGTATACTAGGTATTTTTGGAGATTCTTGCAATATATTAAGCCTGGTATTCTCACAACAGCTAAATTTTATGCAAAAAAACAAAACAAAACAAAAAATCTCCATGTAACTCATTTGAAGTGTTTTTTATACTTGGTCTCTTAAGTGTATAGTTTAGATTACTTTGTGGATTGAAAAATCTTTTTTTGTTTTTTTTTTTGGATCAATATTTTAGTTTTTAGCCCAAAAATTCAAGGCATCTTCTGTTTGTTTTTGTTTGCTTGATTTTAGAGATTTCAGTTTTGTTTTGTTTTTTAAATATTTATTTATTTATTTAGCTAGCTAGCTGCACCCGGGTCTTGGGCACCCAGGGTCTTCGATGTGGGATCTTTAGTTGTGACATGCAAACTCTTAGTTGCGGCATGTGGGATCTAGTTCCCTAATCAGGGATTGAACCTGGTCTCCCTGCATTGGGAGCATGGAGTCTTAGCCCCTGGACCACCAGGGAAGTCCCTCAAGGTATCTTTTGGATAAAAAAAGTAGCTTTCAAAATTGGACAAAACTTCTGTCTTCCTCCTCCAACTAGTATTAAAAAAAAAATGGGCAAGAACAACAGATAAATGCTGATTCTATTGATTTAAATGACAAACGGGCTTTCTTTGATTAAAGAATCTGAGTTATGGGTTTTATTTTATCTTTAATATAAGGAAGAAGAAGCTGTTCTTCAGTCTTAACAAAAAAAGCTCACCTATGAATTATACTTTCAGAAAAGAGATGTCAGAATTACTGGGAGGAAATAAAACATTAAAACTAATCAGAATTGCAAGCTTTTTTTTTTAAGGGGTTTAGGTTCATTGCATAGGGCGTAACACCAGTTGGTGAAATCCAGATATCTTAAAAGAATTCTTGGTGCATAGTACTTTTAATGACAGTTTAATGCAAAATACAACATTGTATGTTTTAACACAGACCTTACTAGAAAGGAAAGACTGATTTGTGGATACTTGCAGTTGTAGCTTCAAAATTGTCTTTGCATAATAGTGTTTGCTTTCCTGCAGCTAAAGGGGAATAGGAAACATTTTCTCCTTATTTGTCTGAGATTTTCTATTTTTTGCTGGCAGCTAGGAATGTGCTCTTTGCTAAATGCTAAAATTCCATTGGATACCACTGGGATTAAAAGGCAGGTCTGAGAAGGTTAAACTTTTAATTTCTTCTGAACTCTTCCACATTTTGACAAAATACGAAGGTATAATTTTCAGCATCTACAATGGTTTCCTACTAGAATACTAATAGTATGGGCTGAGACTGAGGAAGGTAGAATTCATTGACTCTGATAACAGACAGGTCCAGAGTTGACTGACTTGGCTGGATCCAAGGGCTCACTCTCAGCCAAACTCTTTCCATGACGTACTCCCAGCAACTCCTGCCTTCCCACCCTTCCATTGCAAGTCCAGAGGAAGCCAGGAATTCAGTGTCACTGGCCCCACTTTAAGTCCATCTCTGAAACCACTGTGGCCAAGGATATGCAGGGCTCTTATTGGCTATATCTGAGTCACTTGTTGGGCTCAGCAGTAAAGTTGCCTCTTTATGGCCTTGAGATTGGGTGAGGGGCAGTCATTTAAGGAAAATCTGTTGCTATTGCCAAAAGAAGGACAAAATAGTTATTGGACAATAATGTTGTTGGGTCATTGATAGAGATTTTCTTGTCTGTACCAAGGAGGAGGTTTCAATGCATAATGTTTAAAGCTAAATGTTAACTATGGTCACTTTGTAAACCACATTTTAAAAGCGAGTTCTAACAAATAAATGTTTCTCTGTTCTTAAAGTACCTGAAGCTAAATCTCTACCAATTTTGGAATCTGTTCTAAAAGCAAATCTAGTCTTAACCACAGTTACAAACTGGCCATATGAATAAGGCTGAACTCTGAACAGCTGTCTTTATTTCTATCTTCATTTCTGTTTCTCATTTACATGTCAAAGTATACACATGCCTAGTTACAGTTTTCATTTTAAAGATTTTGTGTGGTGTATAAGAAAAATAGCACAGTGGAACTAATTTACATTCAAATTCTAGATCTTCCAATTATTGGCTTAATTGCTCTGTGCCTCAGTTGGGGGATAACATGGTAATATAATAAGGTGGTTGTAAGGATGAAATAATCCACATAAAGGTGGCTTTTATCGATTAGTCACTGACATGTAGAGCTCATGTTTGCTACAGTGTCAGTGTCATTCCTCAGTGCTTCTTTTTTTTTTTGGCCACCCCACACGGCATGTGGGAACTTAGTCCTCAGACCAGGGATCGAACTTGCACCCGCTGCATTGGAAGTGAGGAATCCTAATGACTGGACCGCCAGGGAAGTCCCCTTTCAGTGCTTCTTACTGATACAAATATTCTTGAAATTTTTAAAAATTTCTTATACTAGAATTTAATTAAAAATTTTTGTCTTAATGGTTTAATTTATTTTTAAAATGGTATTAAACCTCTAGTATCAGTAAAATGTTCTGATAACTTGGGAACCCAGAATAAGGAATGAGGAGAATAGTCTCTTCACAAAAGAATTAAGTGGGGAGGTGAAAACACACACGTCATCCCATGCATGGTAATACAAAGGGTAGGGTATTGTGGAAATGCCAATTATCACATAAACTTCACTTGTCAGGACTGTATTCCCTGAGAATTTGCTGGGTAAATCCCAATTCTGTCTGTGTAAAATAAAAATTTGGACTACCTAAAGGCTTTTTCAGACCATTTAGAATTCAGAATCTCTTTTTTTATGGCTACTAAGAATTGTAAAATTTAGAGACTATAATTCTTCCTTTGTTCATTTTTTTCAGTGTTTGAAAGATGTCTGGTGATCCTGAATCCTTCAGACATAAGACAACTTCTAGCAACTTCAGGAGAAGTTTGTCTACACTCAGCCTGCAGTATTTTCAGCAAACATGATTGGACAGTGGGCCTGTGCCCTATCTTTTTGTGGAGTGAAAAATTTGAGCCAGTGAAGCCAAATTCTTATTGCAAGCAGCATGCTTGGCTCCTTGCTGATTGCAAATAGGCATTTAAAATGCGAATTTGAAATCGGGTGTCTCCATTACTACCAGCTAACGTGGCATCAGAGGTGTTTCCTAAGTTTTAAGTCTTGGGGGAAAAAAATACTCCACTAGTGTCTACTATCTCCATCAGGAACTCTGTTACGGAAGCTTCATTTTTGTGTGTTCCCACTCTTTTCTCCCCGTCTTCTGCACAATCACGTGCTCTTCCTAAGTAACTCAAGAATAAGGTCCTGGAATAAAGTCACAAACTTACAAAAAGAAATATAAAACTAATATTTTCCCAGTCTCTTGGCCATCACAATGTCTTAGAGTTAAAAGCCACCGAAACTATTTTTAAAACACCTTGGAAGAAGTGAGATGAAATGGTACACCCACCACAAAACATACATAGTTAAAACGTTGGATTTTTTTCTCAGTAGGTATCAGTTGTAAATAAGAATGAACTAGGGGCCAAAATGTAAAACCAAAAATGAAGCAGCTATGTGTAGTTAGTAATTTCTAGTTTGAATTGTAATTGAATATTATGGCTTCGTATGTATTATTTTATATTGTACTATTCCCATTATTGATGGTTTGGACTTTAATAAGGAATTCCATAGTTTTTAATATCACAAAAATGAGATATTTGAACAGTGTATTCTAGAAAGCAATATACTAACTAAAGTGAATGCTTGTATATATTAAGATAGCCTTAAAACTTTTTCTCTAATGCCTTAACTGTCAAATAATTAAAACTTTTAAAAGCGTAGGGTTATAGTCAGCATGCTAGACTGAGAGGTAAACACTGATGTGGTGAGAACAGGTACTGATGCTGTCAGTGTTTAGCACTATGTGTTTAGCTGTGTTTATGCTCCAGAAGTGCAATATTAGACACTAGCTAGATAGTACTGCTGCCTCGTGTAACTCCAAAGAGGAAACAGGATTTGATTAATTGAGTGCACATGTTTCTTTAATTTACTCATATTGTCCTTAGCTTGGATGCAATGCCATGCAGATTTATGTGGCTGCTATTTTTATTTACTTTGCATTACTTTAACACCTTGAATGGAGAGCCAAACATTCCCTCTTCACTGACCAGCAATGGCCCTTTAACTGCAGTAGGAGAAATAAAAAGAAAAAAGAAAAACCATTTTGTGTGAAAATTGGTGATAACTGGCACTTAAGATCAGAAAAATAGTTCTTTATACTTGGCTACCTTAAGATGCTGTCTGCCCAAAGCTCTGAAAGACTTTAAGATAGGCAGTAATACTACAATACTACTGAGTTTTTGTAGAATTGTTACATTTGATAATAAAACTTGCCTGTTTAATCTCAATGTTTGCATTCTGTTTTGCTATTAGAAGAGTTAAGGGTAATGGTGGAAGGGTGTGGTGGGTAAAGCCTTTTTTTCCTGAGGTGGTAGGATATTTACCTAAGTTACTATAAGTATTTGTAAAAGCTATCAATGATTAATGCATTTCAGATACAGATCAAACAACTATCCTTAGAACATAAATCACTGAGACTTTGATTTTGAAATTCTTAAGTTATGGTAGTGATAGATACTAATATGTGGTCCTTGCATCTTATTACTAGGGCTCTATTTGCTTGACAATTTGAAAACCTATTCAAGCCACTTAAGCCTTTTTTAAGGATTTTTTTAAAAAATTAATTAATTTTTGGCTGCGTTGAGTCTTTGTTGCTGTGCCCGGGCTTTCTCTAGTTGCAGCGAGCGGGGGCTGCTCTTCGTTGCAGTGTGCAGGCTTATTGCAGTGGCTTCTCGTTGCAGAGCATGGGCTCTAGTCGCCCGGGCTTCAGTAGTTGTAGCACGCGGGCTCTGTAGTTGTGGCGCACGGACTTAGTTGCTCCATGGCATGTGGAATCTTCCCGGACCAGGGCTCAAACCCGTGTCCCCTGCATTGACAGGTGGATTCTTAACCCCTGCGCCACCAGGGAAGTCCAAGCCATTTCTTAAAAGCCATATAATAAGAGCTAGAACTTTAGTGTTTCTGAATCCCACATGCTCCTCCATTATTCCAGTCACTCTTTGCTAAGGCTGAGTTCTCCAATATTCTCTCTAAGCCAAGTTTATTTAGGACCCTGGTTAAGTCTTGTGTGACTTACACCACTTTAGAGTTACACATATTGTCAGTATCACTTATTTGATGTATATACTCTTTACAGAGTTCAATTCCAGATTTAGGTTATAACCTCAAGCGCAGGAAGTACCTGTATTTCCCTCAATGTCTAGTACATTTCTACATACATGTTCTTGTTAAGCATCCACCAAATGAAGTTTAGTTCACCTAGACAGTTTTTCAGTCTCAGTCCTTGCCAATGTCATTTATAAAAATGAAGCAATGTCTTTCAATTTTGTGCTTCAGCTTTGGGTCTGTTATCTGCGAGGAGGCAACAGAGCTCTCTAGGCAAGCTGAGGTTCTGCGCGTTCCTTTGCGCTTTGATGTCTCTGGCAGGCATTTAACATTGTCCAGGCTATTCCTTGCCTTCAAGAAAAACAGGTTGCGTGGGCTAAGGGGATTTCCTATTTACCTCCTTGAAATAGCACCTCATGTAGCTGCCCTCCTCATGGCAGAAAAGGAACACAGGCAGTCAGGAAGGTATGGAATTGCGTAAAGCTGGTGGGGAAGGAAGAGAGTGAGAATAGAGAAGACTTGAGTATATTAAAAAACCTGAAAGGTCCACCTTGTAGGTTTATAGTTGATTTCACAACTTCTCTTCCTCTCTGCTTCCCCTAGCTCTTTGGGGAAAATTTTTTTTAACATATACAAAAATAGAATAATGACCACCATGTCTCTTTCCAGCTTCAACAATTATGAACTCAAAGCCAATCATTCCTATAGATTATGTAATCAATTGTATAATCTATTACATATAGGATTATATGTAATTATATAGATTATCCATGTTCCTTTCCACTTTCCCCACTGCTGTATTATTTTGAAGCACATTCTTTGGGTCATGAGTAAAATGGAGTTCCAGGTTTAAAACTGGGCCACGGTAGGAAGTGCTCTTATTGAGAAGAGGAAAAGGATAAATAGGACTGAACTGGTGGAAGTAATTCAGTTTCCGGATGTCTTCTGTTTAAGGTTGAATCTCTACAGTTGTGCTCAGTACTCCATTCCCTAGCCCATGTGCTAATATGAGATACAGACTAGACAGGAGGTGATGTAAACTTTGAGGACTGGAAGGCCACCAGGATGAAATTCAGGAGTGAGAGAGCACTGAGTGGGTGCCATAGGGAGAAATTGTTTTTCTACGTTTTTGCTGCCTCCTTTGTGTTATGTGAGATCTTGAAGGCCAAGATCCCAAAGGGTGGCCCGAGGGATAAAAGGTTCAGAAACAAACAGCTTGACTTGCCCCTAGCTTAGACCTAAGTTAAAGGGCAAATGTCCTTATTTCAATGTTCTTCCCCTCAATTCCTTTATGTGGAAGCTGGAGGGATATTTGGGGCCAAAACCCAAGCTGGTAATCATTACCTTGGCAGAGTATACCATGAGCTACAACCAAAGAAACCACCGAGAATATGTGTGATCAACAATAAAAAGCATTCTATTGGTTAAATGAATCTTCACAACAACCTATTACAGTAGGTACCACTATTATTATTTTTATAGACCAGGAAATGAAGGGTAGGTTAAGTAAAACATATCATGGTTGCACAGAACGTACAGGAAAGGATCTAGAATATAAAGATCTGGAGACAGGTTGAGGTGATTAACGCTCTCCTAATTGCTTAGCTGCTCCTCTTTTCCTAGCATTGCACAAATACAGTCCATCGTTACAGAGTCACAGTAGTGCTCCATAGTGTTCCTTTGGTCTGCCTTTTTACTTTAATGCCAGTATGCCATTAATTCAGCTGCTGGATTATTCAATAGCTGGTGATAAATGGGTAACAAAGCTGCTTATTACAGACTCGAATTTGAGCCAGTGTTTTATAATGCATATAAAACCAATATGATAGTAAACACCAGAAACATTTTTTTAAAAAAAAACAATGTGGAATTCTCAGCTGGTTCTGGATGGTTCTCAGCCTGTGTGTGTGTGTGTGTGTGTGTGTGTGTGTGTGTGTGTGAGAGAGAGAGAGAGAGAGAGAGAGAGAGAGAGAGAGATATTCATCCTTCCTTACCTGATGGTGTTTCTCATGATTTCTTCCTGAGCCACTTTCTCTATCTATTCTCTGGGCAAACTCACTAATTTACTTCCACACGCTTCTTTGGAGCTACCGGCTTCTAAACCCAACAATGCAATAGATATTTCCATTTGGAAGTCTCCCTGGGCGTTTCAATTTCAACATGTTAAAAAAGAACATATCTTTCTGTGTCCAAAAACCTGCTGGTCCTTGTGTTCTCTTTACTTGAGGAACCAGCACCGCATACCACCAGGTATTAAAGGTAAAGACTTTTTTTTTTTTTGCGGTACGCGGGCCTCTCACTGTTGTGGCCTCTCCCGTTGCGGAGCACAGGCTCCGGACGCGCAGGCTCAGCGGCCATGGCTCACGGGCCCAGCCGCTCCGCGGCATGTGGGATCTTCCCGAGCCAGGGCATGAACCCGTGTCCCCTGTATCGGCAGGAGGACTCTCAACCACTGCGCCACCAGGGAAGCCCAAGAAAGCCATTCTTAACTTCCTTCCCTCACCATCCTAGTCATCAGTAACTCTCACCGGTTCTTTGCCTCAGTATTGGATTCTTTATATCAAATTCTGCTTTCCTCTCTTGCCAGTATGTTTTTTTTAAAGAACAATCTTTTAAATTAAAAACACAGATCTGATTACATGTTTTTTAAACCACTTTACTGAGGTATTATTGAGATATAAAAAGCTGTACTTATTTAGCATACACACTTGGTGAGTCCTTGGAGATAAGGCTATACTAGTGAAACCATCACCACAATCAATGCCACCAATATCTATTACCTCCAAAAGTTTCCTCCCACCCTCTTTATTTTTTGTGTGCATGTGTGATAAGAAGACAACAAAGTGATTATGTGCCCTTAAAATCTTTTTATTAAAGGTTTCCATTTGCTGTAGGAAAAAATACCCAAATGTATGACTGCATGCTATTGCATGAGCTGACTCTTGCCTACCTCTTGAGCTCTTTTCAAGGCACTCTTCCTCTCATGCTCTACACTTTGTTGCACCTTTTCCAGTTCTTCGCAGGAATGACGCACTTTTTGTTTCCTCTGCCTGAAACACATTTTTTTCCTGTTATTCCTCTCTTCACTGACTGCTATGCAGAAATCTTACTTTTCTGAGGAAGGCCTTTCCTGACTCACCAGACTCTGTAAGATCTCCCTATAATCTGCTCCCCATGTTGTAACTTCCATCAAGGTAAAATGTGTCTTCTTTCCCCCTGTATCCTTAGTGACTAGCCAGCCCTTGGGAAATATACAATAAATATCTATTGAATGAATTAATGTATGTTCATTCCTGCAGGTGAAAACTAATGTGCTTTGTACAGTTTTCTTTTAGAGTTGTTTACAAATTTAAATGTTTAAAAATCAAAAATTGTTTTTCTTTAGCACCGTTTAAAAATGTTTAAAATGTTAGTATTAATCTAGTTATTAATAGTATGCTTTTTACACTGAGGTACAAATTCAGAGAGTTGCCTTTCACATTGATATACACATCCAAAGAGAGAGTTTGGTGTGAAATTTACCTAAACATGATTTCAGCTGCTTCTGCCATCTCCAATTCTCAACCAGAGTGCCTATCTAGGATTCCAACAAGATTTAAAAAATATATCTATATTTAAATCATGTCATAATCGATGAACAGGTTTTTGTTTTGTTACTGTATTAAAAAAAATCATGGCCATTACTCTGTTACATATAAATTGTTATGGTGATAAGTCATAATTGGTGGGAACTATTCCCCCCCACACACAATCACTGTATGCTTTTGGTTTTAAGATACCTATACTTTGGAAGTGTGATTAGTCCTCCAAACAGCAGGTCTAGATATGCCCAGTCAATCATCTGCACTGGCTGGTTGACTAAGAAGTAGTTCGATGCCAGCTCCAGGACTGCACTAGACCCATCCAGTTCTAGCTGGAGCCCTTTGTAGGGTGGGAAGACAGCAGAAGCAATTTCATGTATCAGGGCATTAGGAATGGCAGATTCTTTCCTGAATTAATAATTGAGGTACTCAGAGTCCATCTGCTATCTAACTACCTTTCCTCTATCGTGAGAAAGAATTCAATCTGTTATTTACATGTGCCCAGAAGGCCTAAGAGTAGTCAACGCTAGGGAGCTCCTAGCATTGAGGGGGCAGTCTCAATCCATAAATAGGGTCAACAGAGGAACAAAAAATCAAACCAAAAGCAGGATACTCAATTAAATGGAAATTTCAAATACACAACAAATAATTTTTAGCTTAAGTCTGGCCCAAATATTGCATGGAACATGTACTAAAGTGTCCTATATTACCTGGCAATTCTAATAGTCAATTCAACTAAATTTCACAAATATTTGGAGGGCTTACTTATCTGAAAGAAGAGAGGATGGAAACTTGGTCCAAAGTCAGCAACCTTTGTCTACTAAAATAGCTTTGCCTGGGAAAATCTTGATAATAGGCCGCTTAGTACCAACAATGTTTTTCTTTATTTATGAATATTATTTCATATGATCAATTTGGTAAAAAAAAAAAAGTCTCTTCCTGGAGGAGTTTTAACTGTAGGAAAAAAGCCTACTTTAGAAAATGTCCTAAGATGCTTAATATGTTAATTCAAAAATATCTAAATAGAACACACATTGTTCAATGTGTCCCACTAGGGAGGATTTTATGGTTCCCAGTTTGACTCTGTTGGTTTGTATGACTGTGGTTCTCCCAGTCAGTGGAAAAGGAAGACAGCAGATCCTTATGAGTGATAATAGAGCAAATATACTCAGGAGGCACTGACGCATAGCTTCAAACAATGAGGAAGAAGTGAGGCCTGCTTGAGAAATAACTGCAGGAGCAACTGATAAGTGCAGCCCTTTATCCCCATTTTTACAGAAAAGGCAGAGAAAAAAAATTAATCCGGGCTTCCCTGGTGGCGCAGTGGTTGGGAGTCCGCCTGCCGATGCAGGGGACACGGGTTCGTGCCCCGGTCTGGGAAGATCCCACATGCCGCAGAGCGGCTGGGCCCGTGAGCCATGGCCGCTGAGCCTGCGCATCCGGAGCCTCTGCTCCACAACGGGAGAGGCCACAACGGTGAGAGGCCCGCGTATCGCAAAAATAAATAAATAAATAAAATAAAAAATTAATCCATAGTCACAAGTAGAACTAGTGACAAGCTAAGACAAAACGGCTTCAAATCATGGTTCTCGTTGATAGTGCAAAATATACAGCTTATCATGTTGGTCTTCTAAGACACCCACAGCTAATACTATTGTCAACAACTTTTAAGTCAATTACCAAAATACTTGTCTACAATGTGTTTCAAAGAGTTGAAACACGGTATAAAACATGACCAAAATATAAGCCAGGATATAATGGTGGTAAGAGTGTTATGTGTTTTCAAAGATGAATTGATCATATTTGGTTCAGACTTCACAAAGGAGATGTTGTTTGAAAATAATTTAAATATGTTCATCAATGGATAATTACAAATTTATGACATAATAAAGATGAAACAGAGTTCCATATCTTTAACAGAAGAAGAGCTGAACTAATGCAAAGATTTCACACTAATTATTCTGTTACTAGTAATAAGGTGACGCATTGGATAGAAGAATGTTTTTGAAATAGACTTCGCCTGTACTTTTCTGGTTTCAAGTAGGTAAGTCTTCAGGGGCTTTTGTTTTATATTTGTCTCATATCCTGGTAACAAACTACTTGGCACACAGAAGGCACATATTTAATTTTAAGATAGAAACCTTAGGAATCATTTCAACTCATCATTTATCACATCCAATTTGTCACTAGGCCCTGTAAATTTACCTCCAGCATTCTTTTGAATCCCTTCTCTTTGAACATTTTTATTTCCATCACCTTATTTCAAGACTTTACTTTTTTAACCCAGTTTACTACAATAGCTTCCTAATCTACATTTTCATAAAAGACTTACAACAAAGCATTTCACATCAATCCCTAAAATTATCTACTGCGTACTAAAGGGGTCCTCAAACTTCTAGAGAGGAGGCCGAAAATCATATTGTTCTTTGAGAGTGGACTGTAAATAAAAGACCATTTGAGAAAATTTGAGGTGTTTAGGATTGGTCAAGATGAGGCAAAGGATAATGAAATGACCCTTCAAATTCTGGATGGGAAACTAGCAGCCCATGGTTTGCAGTCGTAAAATGATCAAATTCGAATCGGAAGTTATCTTAGGACCATGTGCCCACTAGCTATGTGCATTATTATCTGGAAGCAGCTGGTCTTATTGACGTATGGAATGACTTACTGAATGCTCAGCTATACGGCCAGCTGCAAGGCAACATCTTGAGCAGTTAGGGGTACATCTTTTTGGATGAGTTGATATTTTGAACAAAAAATGTCTTATTTTTCTCATAGCAAAATTACACTGGTTCAGGGATAAAATGACCCATTCTCATTATTTTTATGTGGAAGTTTAGGGTTCAAGGGAAGAATGTTTCTACTAGGGAACACAATCACGATTCCACTGATTAGTATCTAAAGACTGAATATTTATCTCTCTTCTTTCATGTTTCCATTTGATTTTGAGAAGCTATTTTTTCTCTGTCTCCACTACTGTATAGAGCATACAGTATAATTTAAATTATACTTAAATTTACAATTAAGTCCTTGAGGTGATCATGAAGGAACTATGGGAGGAATGGTCATCACCTCAAGACCCTAGACTTGGAAAACAGTGGCCCTCAGTGGCCACTGTATTGTTCTCACATGAGGTGGAGCTCTGCCTGCTTATCATCTGATAAGCTGGACGCTGAAATCTGCTGCTGTGTACGTGGGCTCTTGTGGTTTTCAAAGACCAACAGTTTTGTTCTCTCTGCTTTGACCCAGGCCTTTTCTGGGCAACTGGTATCTTCCATCCATGTTTCTAACTCCTGGTCCAGTGCTGTTTGACAGGCAAGACATATTTACATGCAACCAAAGGCATAAAAAGAGTTCCTGGAACTGTTTTTGCACAGCACTGAAAACTGATAGCTTCTCCCCAAATATCCTAACTTGATAAAGGAAGGAGACTCTTGCTGCCTGCTAAGAACGCCTTTTTCCTCTCGTTCTATAATGGGCATTTTGTCAGTTCCTAAATTACTTCTTAGTACTGTTGAGGGAGATAGATCCTGGTATATTTGGAGAATGCCAGATATAATAAAAGTGAAAAAAAACAGTATAACAAGTTAAAACTATGTTCCATTGTGGAATATCTAAACGCACCTCTCCCCCGCACTGACCATAAGTATTACTGTTTTCAAAATACTATCATGCAAATACATTTGTTTAACAAGTTTGGGTGGTTAAAAACACTAAGTTCCAAGTACAAGCTTCTTTCCTGTAGATGTCTAGCGGCTTACTAAACCAACGCGTCAACCCAGAGGGTTTTGCCTCGCTCTGAAAGCACCAGGAGGACGTAGGAGCCCTGAGTTCCAGTTCTGGCTTCGACTAGCTTTGTGACTTACACTCGCTGCACCTCAGTTTCCTCTCTGTAAAATGGGGCGGGTACGCGGGCTGGATCTGGATATTCTCTGACTACCTGAGTCCACCCACAAAAGCTCCAGAAAGCCCGCTCGGGCGCCCACCTTTACTGTGAGGACGGGCGAGGAAAGTGGAAGCAGCTGGACGCCCGCACTCGCCTCTCGTTGGGGGCGGAGGAGCCGGTCCCGGAGCACCAGCAGTGGGCGGTGCCACTTCGCGTAGAGCCGCCTTCCGGCCCGCGCAGGACCAGGCGCGCCCGCCAAACGCTCCGGCCGCCCTCCGCTCCCGGCATTCTGGTTCCAGGGCCGCCCGGGGGGACGCGGTTGGCCGCGACACCGGAGGGGGGCGGGTCAGGAAGTGGGGGCGCGGCGGCCGGGAGCGGGCCTGGGGAGGCCGAGGGGTTCCGCAACACGGAGCGGGGAAGACTCTGAGCCGCGCGGGAGCCGGAGGGGCGCCCCGGCCTCCGCGGGGACGATGGCGGAGGAAGAAGGTGACCTCCCTGGGGTCCAGCGCGCCTACTGTCGCCCGAGGTCTCGGGAAAGGGGGCGGGGGCTCCAGGGCCCCGGGGGCCGGGGCTGCGGGCGGTCCGGCGGGAAAGAACGGGACGGCGGTGGGAGGTGTGTGGAGAAATTCAGAAGGAGCGGAGTAAATAGCCCGAAGTTGTGTCGGCTCTAGTGGGAAGCGAAAGTGGAGCTTGAAGTTGGGAATCGTGCAGGAAGAGAGAAACCCGTGTGGGGAGTGATGGAGAGGGAGGGCTGTGAGCAGATGACTGATGGGGGTGGGGGACATACTTTGGTTTAGAAGATGTAGGTTTAGGTACTGAGTGCATTTTCGAGAGGGATAGTTGTTTAACCAAATGCCTCTCAGTCTGAGTGCGCTCTTTAAAGGTCTGTGGATTCTGACAAATACAAAGTCATCACCGGTGAGAGGAGCCGCAGGCCAAGGGGACAAGCAGAGGCAAGGGTTTGGGGTAGACGTGGTAAGGTGGATTGGGAGGGGATGAGCAAGCAGAAACTGAAGGTCAAGTTCAGCTACAGGTTAGGGCGAGATGGCAAAGGGAGAAGGGATGTAAGTGGTTTTGGGGGGATCTGGAAGCCAGGAGTGCTTTCTGGGTGAAAGTGGGTGGGCTGGAGAAAGCTTTTCATGCCCCTTCAGGGCCAATGCCAAGAAAATTAATTCGTAGAAATCGATAGGTATGAGATAAAAATGCCGAGTTGGGAGGAACTTAGCTAGTGAGAGATGTTATAGGAAACATTCGTGTCATGATATCTTCATGATAGGCATGCTACTTTCAGGCATAGGTATAATGGTGTCTCTTGACTGGGCAGTTAGATTTTTCATCCTTTTGGAAAACATGACTTTTTACCTTATTGAGGGGAGTTGTGAATGTGATCTATTTAGATTGAAGCCTTACTGAACCAAGAGTGCAAGAAGGGAGTTTCAAGAATTCAGTGGAAAGCAATTTAAAAAAATTAATTGTAAGAATTGTTTGCTGCTCTGTGTCTTGCTGCTCTGTCCCTGTCCTCCCTCTTGCTTCATATTTGCCTCGTCTTCCTTAAGTTTTCTGTGTTAAAACTGATCTAAATTTAAGACACTCTACCTAAAAACAGCTTCAAAACCAAAACTCTTTGTAGTTGGTAAGGAAGAATGTAATTCTGTTTGTTGCCTTGGTTTTATCTTTGGTTGCAGTATATGTAATACATTTTTTGATACTTTTTCCTTTTCTGATTAACTGCAAATCTCTAGGGGTAGGTTGAGGAGCTAGCTTATATGTTTCCATGAGCACTTAAGTTAAAGCATAAAAAAATTAATACTGCAGTACTAAAAGTCTTTAATATTATATATCATGCAAATGAGAAATTGTTTTAAGAGGTTATAGTTACACCTAACCAAATAGGTATGATGTAGAACCAGTTATGGTTTCATAAACCATACAAGTTTGTGAAATTTAATTCTGTGATATAAAATGAAAAATGATTTTTGTTTGTAGAATTACAGATAATCCAAAGCAATGAAATACATCTTGGAACAATTAATGGATTGCAGTTTTGTTAAAGTTTATTCAACAGACTTTTTAATTCCATAAATATTTGACTGTCTAATGTGTTAGTTACTGGGATATAATAGTCAACAATGAGTAATTCTCATTTATTGTAATCTAGTAATGATATTTATAGTAAACATGTCTATGTCCTACGCATTTTTCTGAGTACTTTCCATTTATTAGGCACTCTATACTGTTTTTCAAAATGCATGTTATTGGGCTTCCCTGGTGGCGCAGTGGTTGAGAGTCCACCTCCCGATGCAGGGGACACGGGTTCGTGCCTCAGTCCAGGAAGATCCCACATGCCGCGGAGTGGCTGGGCCCGTGAGCCATGGCGGCTGAGCCTGCGCGTCCGGAGCCTGTGCTCCACAACAGGAGAGGCCTGCATACCGCAATAAATAAATAAATAAATAAAATGCATGTTATTTGTATTCACTGTGTTAAAATTAGACTAAATAGTCTATTTTACTTGTATCCAGATGTTCTCTATATCGCTTTTTGCTTATCTTTCACATTCACTTGGATCCTCTTCGTTGTCCCACTTTTCTCTAAGTAAATACTCTTTGGGAAATCTCATCTTCTCTTGATGCTGTAGAGGGTCATGGTATTTATATTTATGTTTCCTGGAAGATATGTTAGAGCAAAGAAAGAAGTGATAGCCTTGAGCAGAGTAATGTTCATAATTCACTTGGAAGTTGCAATGTATAGTCTAGATGGACATTTGCAAGCCTATTTGTAGCCCTGTTAACTATCGTATGTGAAGATCACTGAGCCAGAGACTGAAATGGCAGGTTATTTTTGTGGCTATGTTATCATTTTTATTTATTTGACTTTTTCTTTTATTCTTTATTTTTGATATGGATAGATTCTTTTTTTCTTTTCTTCCTTTATTTTGGCTGTTGGGTCTTAATTGCGGCACGTGGGGTCTTTGTTGAGGCATGTGGGATCTTTATTTGTAGTGTGCGGGCTTCTATCTAGTTGTGACGTATGGGTTTTCTCTCTGGTTGTCGCACAGGCTCCAGGGTGTGTGGGCTCAGTAGTTGTGGCGCGCAGGCTTAGTTGCCCGTGGCATGTGGGATCCTAGTTTCCCGATCAGGGATGGAACCCGCTTCCCCTGCGTTGGAAGGCAGATTCTTTACCACTGTACCACCAGGGAAGTCACTCTTTTTTTTTTTTTTTTTAATTGAAATATAGTTGATTTACTACTTTGACTTTTTCTTTACAATGCTAAAAGTGTAAGATGGTGAAAAGAAAACCTGAATTCTATCCCAGAGCTTTCCTATCAGGATTAATAATCTAGTTTGTCCACAGCTTTGGCCTTTGTTACTTATCCACCTAAAGATTCTGGGCTTTGTTTATCAATTATGAAGTTAAAAGATCAATATAAAGGAAATGAGGTAAAGTTTGCATCCAGTCAGTTTTGATTTATGGTCACAGTCAAAAAATTTAGGGACAAGATTGTAGAGATTGGTTAAAAAGTTTACTGTATTTCCCAAGTAGTACTTTTTGCTCCCACAATTTAATGCCACTGAAATTGCCATGTCTTAAAACCAATGGACATATTTAACATGGTAGTGCCAATTTTCCCCTTGAAAAACATCAAATAGTATCTTAAAATATATGGCTTCTTAGAATCAAGAAAATATAGTATTGGAATTCCCTGGTAGTCCAGTGGTTAGGACTCTGCGGGTTCAGTCCCTGGTCAGGAAACTAAGATCCCACAAGCCGTGCAGCACGGCCAAAAAAATAATAATAAAGAAAATACAGTATTATAGATCCTTTACAGATTATTTATTTGTATGATAAACATTGCTAATATAGATTCCTGAGAGATGACTGATTAAGATTTATATACTTCATAAATAACGGGGTTCTGTGCAAAATTTTTGTTAAATTCCCTGGTGGTCCAATGGTTAAGACTCTGTGCTTCCACTGCAGGGGGCACAGGTTCCATGCCTGGTCAGGGGACTGAGATCCTGCATGCTGTGCAGTGCGGCCAAAAACAAAAACCAAACCAAACAAAAAAACCATTTATGTGCACAGAGAACACTTTATTAAAATCCTTGTAAAGTGATTGATTTTATAGAGAATTTTTTTAAAAAGAAAAATAATAGCTTTTTGTAAAGAACACTTTATGTGAATATCCCCTTCCTTCCCAAATTATCTTTATCTTAAATGTGTGCTTTTAGACTGTCTAATAAAAAAAGCCCTATCTAACCCATTGGTCACATAATTTGTTAACTTCCTCAGTAGATTTGTTAACTTGGTTTCTGAAATTACCCAATTAAAAATTTTAAATCCAGTACTGTTAATGTGTTTAATCATGCACGTGTATCTACTAAGTATATGTCTTGTGGTTATATTTTTCCCATGTATTCTTTTTTAATAAAATTTAAAATAATAACTTGCATTTGAAGACTTCATTTGGCTTTACATAAATTTTCATTCTTGTTGAATGCTTCTAACTTTTGCTTTAACCCATAGCGGGGGAAAATTAAAAGGAATTCATGAAGAAGGAATATAATAATATTTATTAGTTGTCCCAGATTTGTATGCAAAAATATTCAATATCCATGGTATGGCTTTTCTAATAATGTCATTTTCTAATGTCTTCACTGACTTTACTACTTAACATGATTATAAAATAAATGATAAATAGTATAGAAATGGTTAAAAATTAACTAGTCAGACAGATTCCACTAAATATACAGTATTTTTTCCCTCAGTGTGTCAGTGTTTAAAGATATTTTAGCAAACGTGAATTTGCTTTGAAGCTACTTTAAAATCCATTTTACTCATTTTCCATAGTAAAGTTAGAGAATCAGCCATCTGATCATCAGCAACAGTAGCTGATTCATTTCTCCTTTTTTAACTCCTCTTTTTAGGCTCATTTTTCCTAGCCTTAAGCCATTACTAAGAGAAAAGAAAAAACTCTTCTCTGCTTCTATTAGAAGGAGATAAGTTCTTGTACCACCTGAAACCTTGACAGCCCATCATAGTATCCTATATCTACATGACATAGTCTACCTCATAATTAACTCTAGGGAGGAAAAGTAGTTAAGTTGAATATCGTAAATTCCTGTTTAATTTGGAATTTAGTTTACTGATTTGGAGGTACTTTCCGCATTACATTTTTTTAATCGGGTATAGAAAGAGTAGATACTCTAATTTTGGGAAAATTTCTGAGAGTTTCCCAAATATAGGGATTTTTAATAGGTTCAGCCTATTTTCTAATACCTAAATCTCTAAGACTGTTGAATGATAATGATACCACAGCACTGTGAAATTCTCCAGAACCTTCAGGATTATTTAAAAAAATGAAGTATAGGACTTCCCTGGTGGCGCAGTTGTTAAGAATCCACCTGCCAATGCAGGGGACACGGATTCGAGCCCTGGTCCGGGAAGATTCCACATGCTGCGGAGTAACTAAGCCTGTGAGCCACAACTGCTAAGGCTGCGCTCTAGAGCCCACAAGCCACAACTACTGAGCCCATGTGCTACAACTGCTGAAGCCCTCGTGCCTAGAGCCTGTGCTCCGCAACAAAAGAAGCCATTGCAATGAGAGTAGCCCCCGCTCACCACAACTAGAGAAAACCCACGTGCAGCAATGAAGACCCAATGCAGACAAAAATAAATTTAAAAATGAAGTATAGTTTTATGATCAATGTATTTTATTTTATTTTTATTTTAAAAAAATTGTTAACTCATGAATGATGCATGTTATACTCTCAGGTAACTAGAATAATAAGCTGATTTATTAAATAACACTTTGTTCTCCAGTCATTCTGGAAAAGAGTTTACTTATTGGGATATTTTGAAAATAGCATCATCTCAGGAGAAGAGCTCAGTTTATTAGTAGGACTCTGAAAGCATGAGTTGGAGGCAGAACTTATACTGTCTTTTTGTTTGTAGGAAAGGAAAGTTTTGCGGGGAGTGCTAAAATAATTATGAAGAAAGTTATCTTTGGTACGAATAGTTCTTCACGGGACTTTTACCTAAGTATAATAAAAGTAAATCAGTTTGAGATATAGACAGAATAATTTGATACATACATTGCAATAACTTTTCAAATATTTTAAGGACCAACTATAGAACTGCGCCAAAGAAAAAAGCCAAAGTCTTCAGAAAATAAAGAATCTGCCAAAGAAGAGAAAATCAACAATACTGCAATTCCTGAAAGAGTTCCAAAACGTAAGTTAGAGAGATTTGGAGTTTTTATGCTATTACAAAAATAGTTATGTTAGGTAATATATTTTACATTAATATTTCAAATGTATAAACATATTTTATCTTAAGTATGTGGTGATATTGGTCAACTTGCATTAGGTTTTGCTGTAGAACAATTCCTAAGTCTCACTGGCTTACAAAAAACATTTATTTCTGATCAACATTACATATTGTGGCTGTAGGTTGGCTGATGTAGCTTCATGTCATGAAGGCATAATCCCTATTTGGGATGTGTTTTTCTTGTGGCAGAGAAAAAGAGCAGGAGAAGAGGCAGAGTCATGCAGTACCTCTTAAAGTTTCTGCTGAACTGGCACACTGTCACTTGTACTCACATCCTGTTGGCCCAACCAAGTCATATAATCAATCTAGACAGTGGGATGGAGAAGTTTAGTCTGACTACAGGGAAGCATGGCAAGTCACATGGTAATAGGCAGGGATGAAAAGTCTTTTTATAGGAAAGGACAAAATAGTTGGGAAGTAGGATAAGTCTACCACATTCTGGCCTTTTGGTCATAAATATTTACTTGTCTCCCTCAGACAAAATATACTTGGTACCTCCCCGACCCCAAGGAAGACACCCAGTGTTATCCAGTCAGGGCATCAGTCTTGAAGCCCAAGGTCTTGTTATCTTCATCAGGGTCAGCTGTGACTCATTCAATCCAGAGACCTATGAATTAAAAAGACAAGTTATCTGCTCTGTGTTAGGGGTCCCCAAGAACACCCCCATGTTCAGAGATTAGGAGGAGTCACAGGTCTCAGAATTCAGTCATATTCACAGCTGTAATTTATTACAGTGAACATACAAAAGAAAATCAGCAAAGAGAAAGGACCTATGGGCTAAAGACTGTAAGAAACTAGGCAGAAGCTTCCAAGTCACATAGGACATACATAATTCCTTCAGCATCAAATTGTGACATTTGTAGGTTTGTCTACCTGGGAAGCTTATTAGCAACTCTGCTCAGGGTTTTTACTGGTGGCTGGTCATGTAGCCTCTGCTTAATGCATAGGAAAATTCTAGATTCCCAGAAGGAAAGCAGTAGGTATGAACCACACTGTTTGCACAAATAAGTTAGGTACAGTAAACCACTCATTAGAAAATGGTGGGAACCCTTTTGAAATCCAGGTTCCCAGATGCCTGCCAAGAGCCTGCCTTGTAAGCAGGCTTTCTTAGCAAAGCACATGACCCCTTTTCCATTATACACTTTTGGATGAGGATAGGATATCAAAATAAATGCTTCCACTCAGAAGGAGGAAGAGTGAGAGGCACATTAACCACTGGTCCATAGCAATTTTGAAATCCTTCTAGGTAAATATGAGGTCTTCCTCCTCTGGGGAATGTTTCTTGATTAGGCCCTAGTTGTTTTCCTTGGAAGTAGTTTCCCAGTTCATTGTTCTTTGTCGTCCTTGGCTTCATCCTCTGGAGGTCCTTCCGTTTCTGTTATCCTTCTGAACCATATCTGAAAGTGGCTTTGGAGAATATGCCATCCTTAGGAGCTGAAGAGCTTTCGTAAATAGATTTTTTCCCATAGGGAGTTCAGGGGCCATTTATATAAATTTGCTCACATAAGATAAAGGCAGTGAGTCACCTACAGATCTAGTTCAAAGGTTAGCAGCAAGAAAACTTTTTGGGAGCTGGAAAATAATAATCCATCTGCGTGACAGAACATTTTATAAAACTGTTTCCTATGAATAGTTGCAATTTTAATACTAATTTTTAAATTATTTTAGGTAACAAGATCACAAACAGAATATTACTAGAGTACCTTGATTATCTGCAGCTTTTTTTTTTTTGACATTTTTATTTTAGACTGCAAAAGACAAAAATGAGCAAACAAACAGACAACAAAAAACTTGAAATAGGCTTGTCAAATGATGTAAATTCATCCTTTCCAGGGAAGCAGAAGATAGACCAGTGCAGGTTATCCTCAAGGCCACATATATCCTGCTTCACTGCTGCTTGCACTCTGCTGGGTTTTGATCGTTCTTTGGGTCATAGGCTGGATTATTTTCCTCATCTCCTTCTTCTTCCCCTTCCTCATCTGCTTCTTCACCTTCTTCATTATAACCATCATCATCTTCAATAGCTTCTCCAGTAAAGTATAACACTGATTATACGCTCACATAAAAAGTGACCAATTTCAAAGTCCACAGCAAGGATAGCTTCAGCCATCATCCAGATCTCCACTCTCAGGAACTTCAGGAGGGGCAAAAACATTAAAGAAAGAGTCATTAGAAACTTTTTTGGTCACAGTATGAATTGTCCCACATCCCTTGTGTTTCTGTTTCTTCTTAATGGTTTTCAAAGTGACATTCTTCCCTTTTTTCCAATCTATCTGGCACACTGTACAACCCATAATTTCTGGTCCATCAAAAGAAAAAGGATCAGAATCATCTGGTTCTGACCTCATCCTATATGTCTTTGTCAACCCTTCATTTGTCAAATATTCATTGGGTTCAAAGTGAAATTCTAAGACAAAACTCATAGGCTGACCAGCATCTGAGAAGTTCACTTCAGTATCTTTCAAGTGCTTCAGAATAGGTTCATCCCGTTCCTGAACCATATCACTGACCAAGTCAACATTCTTAAACATGGTCAGCCAAAATTCAGGAATTCCCTTGGGGTCTTCTTTTTCTTCATCCTTTTTCTCATCTACAATCTTGGCCTTTTATTTTAGCTCCTCCGAAATTTTATCTTCTTCATCTGGTTTCCATTCACATTCTTCTTCTATAGGTTCATAAATGGCATTAATGATCTCAAATCGCTTATCAAATAGAAGCTGATAGGGAACAGCATACTTTCTTTCAAGATCATGAACTTCCTCATAGAACTTGGCTTCTATCTGTGCACATTTAACTTGAAGGTTTTTGAGAGCATTCACACATCTTTTAACTACCCTAGACAAGTTGTCGATGTCTGCCATGTTGTATGAATGCCAAATATCAGTGGCTAGCAGGGGGAGCCAGGCGGCCAGAGGTGTGCAGGCAGTGACTCAGGGCGGCGGTGAGAGGAGCAGAAGCTATCAGCTACTTTTGATTACAGGAAAGAGACACATGAGAACAGAATTGGCCCATTTGCAGTCAGGAAAGAAGAGGAAAATAGGAATCCAAAATTTCTGGGGCTTGTAGTGTTGAAATTAGTATTGTTTGTCTTTTCAACTAGGAAAAAATACTCAATAAAATTGAGAAATACTTTAAGTAACAAAGGCTGATTAAGATGAATCCTTAGGGCAACACCCAAATCAAGGGCATGACTGTCACATAGTTTGTTAAAATGTATAAATGGATTAAAGTAGCTCCTACTAACTCCTTTCAGTTGAATAAAGCACTCAGGGAAAAAGAACAAAGGGTGTGGCTTTATGTGACAAATAAACAAAGCTTCATAAGCTCAAAATACTTGTAGTTAAATCTTTGAGAGAGGCTTATCTAGAAGAATTGTGGGTATAGTTATTGGAGTATGGAGTTGACTGGAATCAAGTAGGTAAAAAGCCAACAAAATTGTTCTTTTCTTTGCAAAAATGAATGATTTAATTTTTAAAAATTAAGGTATAACTAACATATCATAAAATGCACAGAATCAGGGCTTCCCTGGTGGCGCAGTGGTTAAGAATCAGCCTGCCAATTCAGGGGACATGTGTTCAAGCCCTGGTCCGGGAAGATACCACATGCCACGGAGCAGCCAAGCCCGTGTGCCACAACTACTGAGCCTGTGCTCTAGAGCCCACGAATCACAACTACTGAGCCCGTGTGCCACAACTACTGAACCCTGCACGCCTAGAGCCCGTGCTTCACAACAAGAGAAGCCACCGCAATGAGAAGCCCGTGCACCACAACAAAGAGTAGCCCCTGCTTGCCACAACTAGAGAAAGCTTGTGTGCAGCAACGAAGACCCAACGCAGCCATAAATAAATAAATAGAAAAGAAAGCCCTGCTTAAAAAAAAATGCACAGAATCATAGGTATTTAATTAAATGAGTTTGGGTACTTGACTACAACTAAGATACATAACATTCCCTTATCCCAGAAAGTTCTTTTGTGTCCCTTTCCAGGAGATTTTCCCTGTACTCCCCAAAACAACCACTCTCTGATATTTTTCAATATTGATTAACTTTGCATGTTCTAGAATTTCATATAAATGGAGTCATACAACATATATGTCCTTGTGCCTGGATTCTTTCACTTAGCTCAATATGTTATCCTTTAAAAATATAATCATTTTGAGATTCATTCTTCTTGCTGTAAGTGTTCTTGCTTTTCCTGTTGGACATTTGAGTAATTTCCAGTATTCTGCTATTATGAATAAGGCTGCTGTGAATACTTGTACGAATCTTTTTGTGGACATCTATTTTTATTTCTCTTAGGTAAAAACCTAGGAGAATTGCTGGCTAAGCTTTGAGAGAGACATACTGTCAAAAGAACTGCCAGCCTAGATTAAGGACACAACTATTCATGTCTTAAAATGATGTATGAGTCCCTAACTTTCTACATGCAGAAAGCAGGCTGAGTAAGCTGCTCTAAGGGTATCTTTCTTGAGAAGGAGTGAGTGTGTTTTGCCTTTGGGAGGGAAGTAGACATTTGTGACTAATGGGGCAAATCCTGGTGGATCCTTCTATTGTTCGCAAATGTTTTCTCCCTGCCCTGAAAGTGGATTATACATTCCTTCCCATTACCGTGTGATTTGGATTGCCTCTCTGAAGTGGAGTATACCTCCCTACCCCGTTGTCAGGTTTATCCATGTGACTTTCCTGGGCCAATGGAATGTGAGTGGAAGTAGCAGTGTACTAGTTCTGACCAGAAATTATAAGAGGCATTGTATGTTTTTGTCTGTTCTGCTGCTCTTTTCCTTTGTAATGAGAACAGCATGTCCCAAATAGGGACTGATCCCATTCTGGAATTCTGAAGGTACAAGAGGAGCCACAGCTAATCTGAAGTCTGGAATTGAGTGGACAGTGACTGCTGACCCAAAACCCACAGTAACATGAATGAGAATTAAATATATGTTCTGTAAGCCACTGGTAATATGGGGGTCACTTTTTTACTACAGCAAAGCTGACTAATAAGAGTGATCATTTAAAACGTTTTGGAAAATACAGTATAAGAAAGGTGTTTAAACAATTTAGAGATAGCTCCTATAAAATAGTATTTTCCCCTGATTACAAAAATGTACTTTTAGGGTAGAAAATGTGAAAATAGAGATAAGTATAATAAAAATATATGCATAATTCCAGTAGATAATAGCTATTCTTAAAATTTTGGCAAGTACTGCTTATATTTTTTTCAATGTATTTATACTTTTTCTTTTCTTTTTTTTACTTTTTGTGAAATTGAATCCTACAATTTTTTTTTTTCTTTTGGCTGCGTGGCTTGCCGGATCTCAGTTCCCCGACCGGGGATTGAATGCTGGTTGAGCCACGGCAGTGAAAGCCTGGAATCCTAACCACTAGGCCACCAGGCCCATGATAATTTTTTTATATAAATTTACTTATTATTTATTTATTTTTGGCTGCATTGGATCTTCGTTGCTACACGCGGGCTTTCTCTAGTTGCGGCGAGCGGGGGCTATACTTCGTTGTGGTGCATGAGCTTCTCATTGTGGTGGCTTCTCTTGTTGAGGAGCACGGGCTCTAGGTGCGCGGGCTTTAGTAGTTGCGGCTCGCAGGCTCAGTAGTCGTGGCATGCAGGCTTAGTTGCTCTGCAGCATGTGGGATCTTCCCAGACCAGGGAGCTGTGGCCTCTCGCGTTACAGAGCACAGGCTCCGGACACGCAGGCTCTGGACGCGCAGACTCAGCCTCTTCGTGGCATGTGGGATCTTCCCGGACTGGGGCACGAACCCGTGTCCCCTGCATCGGCAGGTGGACTCTCAACCACTGTGCCACCAGGGAAGCCCCCGTGATAATTTTTTAATAAATAATTTCCAGGGCCCAGAGCTCTTTATTTTCTCTAAAATATATACACTTATACCAAACACTGATAGCTTGATTCCAGCTTTGACTCTTTACAAAATCTTTCATAAACAAAATAGCGCTAAGGTAAGGCATTTATATATAAGATTTGGTTGAATATATTTTTTGTAATAGCCCTTGATAATTAGGATTAATTTGTCATTGTCCAAGACTTAATTTTAAAAAAAAAACAGAAAAAGGTACATATTTAGAAACTTTGTAGCACTTTTACCAAATTGCCATGGTAGGTAAGTTTTTTTATTAGTCTGTTTATAGTTTACATTGTGTCAACATTGCTTTAATTAACTGTCTTTTTTTTTTTTTTTTTTTTTTTTTTAAAAAAAACACATGTGGGATCTTCCTGGACCCGGGCACGAACCCGTGTCCCCTACATTGGCAGGCGGACTCTCAACCACTGCGCCACCAGGGAAGCCCATCTGTCATATATTTTTACAAGTATGCTTCTGTAGCCCAATAATAATGCCTATTGATAGTATTTACTGATCTCTTACTATGTGCCAGGCCAAATGCTTTACACGTACTATTGGAAGCAGTGATTTTATTTATTTATTTATTTAACATCTTTATTGGAGTATAATTGCTTTACAATGTTGTGTTAGTTTCTGCTGTATAACAAAGTGAATCAGCTATATGTACACATATATCCCCATATCCCCTCTCTCTTGCGTCTCCCTCCCACTCTCCCTATCCCACCCCTCTAGGTGGTCACAAAGTACTGAGCTGATCTCCCTGTGCTATGCGGCTGCTTCCCACTAGCTATCTATTTTACACTTGGTAGTGTATATATGTCCATGCCACTCTCTCACTTCATCCTAGCTTACCTATCCCCCCTCCCCATGTCCTCAAGTCCATTCTCTACATCTGCATCTTTATTCCTGTCCTGCCCCTGGGTTCTTCAGAACCTTTTTTTTTTTTTACATTCCATATATATGTGTTAGTGTACGGTATTTGTTTTACTCTTTCTGACTTACTTCACTCTGTATGACAGTTTCTAGGTCCATCCACCTCACTACAAATAACTCAATTTCATTTCTTTTTATGGCTGAGTAATATTCCACTATATATATGTGCCACATCCTCTTTATCCATTCATCTGTCAGTGGACACTTAGGTTGCTCCCATGTCTTGGCTATTGTAAATAGAGCTGCAATGAACATTGTGGCATATGACTCTTTTTGAATTATGGTTTTCTCAGGGTATATGCCCAGTAGTGGGATTGCTGGGTCGTATGGTAGTTCTATTTTTAGTTTTTTAAGGAACCTCCATACTGTTTTCCATAGTGATTGTATCAATTTGCATTCCCACCAGCAGTGCAGGAGGGTTCCCTTTTCTCCACACCCTCTCCAGCATTTACTGTTTGTAGATTTTTTTTGATGATGGCCATTGTGACCCATGTGAGGTGATACCTCATTGTAGTTTTGATTTTCATTTCTATAATGATTGGTGGTGTTGAGCATCCTTTAATGTGTTTGTTGGCAGTCTGTATATCTTCTTTGGAGAAATGTCTATTTAGGTCTTCTGCCCATTTTTGGATTGGGTTGTTTGTTTTTTTGATATTGAGCTGCATGAGCTGCTTGTATATTTTGGAGATTAATCCTTTTTCAGTTGGAAAGCAGTAATTTTAAAGCAATTGTGTCATGCTGATTATTTTTTTTAATTTTTATTTTGTTTATTTATTTATTTTTATATTTTGACTGCACCGAAGGCTTGTGGGATCTTAGTTCCCTGACCAGGGATTGAATCCGCTCCCTTGGCAGTGAAAGCGCAGAGTCCTAACCATTGGACTTCCAGGGAATTCCCTGATTCTAATGTTTGATTTATTGGGTAGTGTCTTTCAAGCACTTTGAATATAATTCTTATTAATTTAGTGATTTAGCTAGTTATTCTATTTAATGTCTCTGGTATACTCTACAAATTAATATTTATTGAATAATGTTTTGAAAATAGCTAAGTTAATAAGTCGACCAGTTTGTTTTTATAAACCTCTCAGTCATTTAATAACGTAACACTGGGCTTTGGGCCTTTAGGCCTGGGCTTAATTTACTGAATCTTTTTTTTCCCCTATAGTTTTATTGAGATATAATTGACATACAGCACTGTATAAGCATAATGATTTGACTTGCATACGTCATGAAATGATTATCACAAAAGTTTAGTGAACACCTTGTATAGATACAAAATTAAAGAAATAGAAAAACATTTTTTTCCTTGTGATGAGAACTCTTAAGATTTTACTTTCTTAACAATTTTCATATGTAACATATAGCAGTGTTAATTATATTTATCATGTTGTATATTATATCCTTAGTACTTATTTATCTTACAGCTGGAAGTTTGTACGTTTTGACTGCCTTCATTCAGTTCCCTCTCTCTCACCCCTCACCTCTGGTAACCACAAGTCTGATCTTTTTCTCTATGAGCTTGTTTGTTTTTGAGGTATAATTGAGCTACAGTACTATGTTAGTTCCTGTTACACAACATAGTGATTTGCTATTTCTGTAGATTTCAAAATGATCACCACCGTAAGTCAGGTTGTCATCTGTCACTATAATTATTGACTGTATTCCTCACACTGTACATTTCATACCTGTGATTCATTTATTTTGCAACTGGAAGTTTGTACCTCTTAACTCCCTCACCTATTTCTCTCCTCCCCCCACCTCTCTGCTCTTTGGCAACCACCTGTTTGTTCTCTGTATCTATGACACTGTTTCTGTTTTGTTATGTTTGTTCATTTGTTTTGTTTTTTAGATTCCACATATAAGTGAAATCATATAGTATTTGTTATTATTATACTGAATTATAGTAAATAACTATAACAGGACTAAATCATCCTGTGTGTTCAAAATTCAAATGTGTTTTTTGTTTTTGTCAAAAAGTATTTACATAGGGGCTTCCCTGGGGGCGCAATGGTTAAGAATCCGCCTGCCAATGCAGGGGACACGGGTTCAAGTCCTGGTCTGGGAAGATCCCACATGCTGCGGAGCAACTAAGCCTGTGCGCCGCAACTACTGACCCTGCGCTCTAGAGCCCGTGTGCCACAACTACTGAAGCCCACGCGCCTAGAGCCCATGCTCCACAACAAGAGAAGCCACCGCAGTGAGAAGCCCGCACACCGCGACAAAGAGTAGCCCCTGCTCGCCGCAACTAGAGAAAGCCTGCGTGTTGCAACGAAGACCCAACACAACCAAAAAATAAATAAATAATTTTTTAAAAATTATTTACATATATATGTGAATACTTTGTATATGATGTTGTATATGATGTTTTAAATACATAATCATCAAAAGTCATTGAATTGTACAATTTAAAGAGCTGTATGTAATTTATAGTATGTAAACTATTCCTCAATAAAAACATTTCTTGATAAGGAAAAAAATAACTAGTAATTCTGAATGAACCTGTTTTTTTTTCTCTAGATATTCGGTAGTATGTTCCTTTTATTCCTTTTTTAAGTTAATAGACTTTAATTTTAAATTTATAGAAGAATTGAGCAGACAGTATAGTACAGAGTTCCCATTTTACATGCCCCCCTCACAGAATTTTCCTTAGTATTAACATTTTATATTAGTATGGTACATTTGTTACAATTAATGAACTAATATTGATACATTATTTTTAACTAAAGTCCATACTTTATTCATATTTCCTTAGTGTTTATCTAATGTCCTTTTCTGTTCCAGGATCACATCCAGGATACCACATTACATACAGTTATCATGTCTCCTTAGACTTCTGTTGGCTGTGACAGTTTCTCAGACTTTCCTTGTTTTTGATGACCTTGACAGTTTTGAGGAGTACTGGCCAGATATATTGTAGGATGCCCCTCCCTTGGAATTTGCTGTTTTTCTAATGATTAGACTGGGATTATGGGTTTTGGGGAGGAAGACCACAGTTAGAATGCCATTTTTGTCACATCATATCAAGGATACATACAACCTTTGATTACTTTTTTCTTTTTAATAGAAGTCCATAAACATAAATATCATCCACAACTGATTACTTTTAATATGGTTTTTCAGATATATTATTTCAGCGCTTTGCAAAGATATTCATTGGCTGTCTTGCAGCAGTTACTAGTGGTATGATGTATGCTCTCTATTTATCAGCGTACCATGAACGGAAATTCTGGTTTTCCAACAGGCAGGTAAGAAGAAAGAATTTTGAGCATATGAACGTTTGTTTTAATATTTAATGTTAATTTAAATAATGTGTTTTCCAGGGAGCCAAAACATGCATGATAAGTATGACACGTGCTTTCTTTTTTTTTATTATTTTTTTTTATTGGTACGCAGGCCTCTCGTTGCCGTGGCCTCTCTCGTTTTGGAGCACAGGCTCCGGACGCGCAGGCTCAGCGGCCATGGCTCACGGGCCCAGCCGCTCCGCGGCATGTGGGATCCTTCCGGACCGGGGCATGAACCCGTGTCCCCTGCATCGGCAGGCGGTCTCTCAAACACTGTGCCACCAGGGAAGCCCGAGAAGTGCTTAATGTTATGCTGTAAGCCAGTAGGAACAAAATGGTATAGAAGCTGTCTTGAGTCACAGTATCAACCTTGAAAAATTTAATAGCATGTATTTCAAGGTGGTAGAACAGAAATTATGAGGGGGCTTTCCTTCATGCAATTGATTTATCGGGACTTTTGATGACAGTGAAATGTTATGAAGTTTAGTCAGCTTTTTCGTAGTTTTGGTAGTTTACATTTAAGGAACAGTCTGTGGCAGTTTCAGCATCAAAATATCTTAATTTTTAGATTAGAATGTTTTGAAGTGCTGAAAATGATTAGCAGACATAACAGTATTTATTAAAATGTTGCCTCATATTAGTATGTTTAATGTTTGGTTTTAAATCGTGTTAATCACAGACTCTACTCACTATAGTTATATTCATAATTCATTTGGCCTTTGAATAAGTTTGTTTTCAGACTTACCTTCGCAATCAGGTATACCTGTAATAATATACATTGGCCAAGTTCGTGGTGTTACCACTTGACTCTAAAGTTTTTTTATTTTTGTTTTAGCCCAAACTCTTTTGTGTTGTTGTTCTTATTTTTGAGCGAATAGTCAAGCTGACTAAATGTTTTTAAGCCATTGATTTATCTAACACCACCAAAACATTTAACTGAATAATTACTCACCTGTATTGATTTGACCAAGGATTTTGTATAGCCTATTTCCTTGAAAGTGTTATGAAGATTAAGTATTAGTTGTTCTCAACACTGGATGTACAATAGAAAAATCTGGGATGATTTAAAAAATAACTTCCCTCACAGATTCTTAGGTGGGGTGGGGCGAGTGTCTGGGTCAATATTGCACAAAATCTTTCCATGTGATTCTGTTATGTAGGCAGAATTGAGAACAATAAGGTTTAAAAATCTAGAAGACATTCATGAAGAGCATTGTGATGAGCCAGGAGCATTGGCATCATCTGGGAGCTTTTTCAGAACTGCAGATTCTCAGGCCACACTTTAGAATCAGAACCTATGTTTGAATAAGATCTCTAGAAGTTTTATATGAACATTAACTTTGAGAAGCACTGATTAAGAGTTCACATCTTTGAAATTTTAGAAAGAAAAATCAGTACCCATTCATAAAAAATAATTTTGAGGAAATTTATTTAGACTAATAAGCTCTAGATGAGAAAAAAAAAGGGTTCACTGGTCAAATAAATCTAGGAAAGACTTTATAGAGATTCTCAGTGCATAATGAATAGTGAAACTCTGAAAAGTTGCAATGAAAAAACTCATATTTTTCTCTAATCCAGCGTTTACATAGCTTATTTAACTCTTTTTAGGTAACACCCATTAATACCTTAGGAAGTTCTGTTGATCAAACTTTGGGGAAACTGCTCTGATATCTTTTGTATTAATTGATAAAATTATGCATGAAAATAAACATGTTTCATTTTAAAAGATTATAGATTTATGAAAGTTTGATTCAGCATGAAAAGCACAGGTTTCAGTGTTTTTTGACTACCTATGTTCTTGGTTCTGTACAGCCTAATTTTAGGAATTTTAAGATTTAATTACATTTCTGGGAGTTCATTTGAAAAGAACTGGTTAGTTGTCTGCTGCTCTTGGAAAGCCCTAATTAAGGGCTTGCTGTTCTGGATACCTAGGGAAGTGGAATAGCAATAGAAAAATAATACTTTCTTTTTAAACTTACATTTTTATTATGGACTTCTGACACCTCAACCATCATTTTTTACTTCCTGCTATACTGTTCTTGTTCTCCTTATGGTACTACTTTGGGTTTTCCTTCCAGATTTTTCTTATGTATAATAGGCAAATAACTTACGAGTTACCATCTAGTTTAAACCTTAAGTATTTCATTAAAGTGATTGCCAGATTATCGAAAAGTTTAATCTTATTAATATGGCCACTAGTGGTTAAAGGAAAATTCAAACATGTCTTTGAATAAAAGGATAAATAAATAGCATTAATTTGGAGTATGAGGAGAGAAAAAGATTGCAGTTGAAATTTAAGACACTGGTATTTAAATAATCATTTCATTTTCTTTTAGGAGCTTGAACGGGAAATCACATTTCAGGGTGATAGTGCCATTTATTATTCTTATTATAAGGATATGTTAAAGGCACCTTCATTTGAAAGAGGTATGGTAACTACATTTGTATATTTAGTAACAATATTTTCCTAAAATAAAACATTGTTCTTATATGTGGGAGCCCTTGAATGTGGAGATTTGTCTCAGAATATAGGTATTGGTCTTCCTTGTAGTTAATTTAAAAATTGGAAAAATGAGGCACAGAGTATTATATTTTGAGATCCTTCTTGATAATAAAGTATTTAATGACCTCTGAATAACATGTTCAATTCTTGTAAAAGCAGAATAAATAATCTGGAGAAAAATTTTTCTGGCTTTAGGTGTATACGAACTGACACACAATAACAAAACTGTATCTCTGAAGACTATAAATGCGGTGCAGCAAATGTCTCTATATCCAGAACTTATTGCCAGCGTTTTATATCAAGCAACTGGTAGCAATGTATGTGTTTCTTTTGACTTTAATATTTATTTTCTCACATATTTATGAATCCTCAAAATTATATGTTGTCATCCTATTATCTCCTTCTCTCTTTTTTTTTTTTT